>NC_134356.1:33888354-33990854 GCF_048569485.1 Anomaloglossus baeobatrachus | reverse complement strand
GCTTTTCTTTTTTCATGTAAAAGCTTCTTGTCCCGCTAATCACCCAATAATGATACTTTCACCAACTCATTAACTGAACAAGGCAACAAAGAGCCCATTCTAGCCGTAATACTTTCTTGGTGTGCACAGCGATTCACTCTTCTTTATAAATTCACTTTCCTTTCAAGAGCACACTTGGCGCACACAGGACAATGGCCGCCCCCGCTTTATAGTGCAGATCTCTATGGGCTTTTACTGGGACACAGAAACTTCACACAGAAAAGTTATGTCTTTTTTGTCAGACACGATGAACAACTCTTTCCCGTTGGGTGTTGGTGCGGTAGATATTCCAGTTTTGAGTGAAACTATTTTGTTTTTAGGAATATTATATGGCAAGTAACAAATATTTAACAATATATCTACCTTATTTCCCCGAAAATAATCCCTAATATAGTTTAAGAATTCTCGTAAAATCATAAGTTCTTCTCCAAAAATAAGCCCTAGTTATAGTCAGGGTGTCAGGATTCACTTGTGGCTCTGTTCTCTTGCAGAGCCAGTGTGTGTTTTCCTGCTGTCTGTATGTTTCGGGTCTAGGCCCGATGGGAGAGGCCTATTCGGTGGTGCCTCATTTCGGGTGATCGCTCTGCCTTATCTTGGAGCTGTTTTTCCCGGAACACCACCAGTGATAGTTCCAGCTTGCGGTGTAGGTTTATCATTCCCGTCAGTTGCTATTCTTATCTTGTCCTACTACCTGGTGTCCCATTCCCCCGTTCCCTTGCTTCCCCTGCCTTGTTTTATCTCCCAGTCTCCCTGACCGCCAGCTTGTTTTGTGACCCCGGCTCCGCACTCTCCTCGGTACTGGCATGACCTCTCGGTTCCTGACCCCGACATGTTTTCTGACCATGACTCTGCTCCCCTTCTGTATCAGACACTACTTCCTGGCTTACCGACCCTCAGACTCTGGCTTCTCTTTCTCCCCCTGTACTTATGTGACCTCCTGGATATTGACACTTGGCTTAGTCGACTACTTTGCATACTTTCCCTGCTAAGGGACTGGTGACTCCTAGTGGGCTAGTGCCTTACTACACCTTGGTGCTGGACATCATGCTAGTGCACTTGCGACCCCTAGTGGTTAGCGTCACACAGGGTCTGCCTTAGGGGTGAGGCAAGCTGCGCAATGTTTCAGGGATCACACTCTCTTAGTGACCCAGCATTTGCTTTCCGAGATTAAGACTGCTTAAGGACCTTTAATGACTTCACAGTCATGTGACATGATTTAACAAAAGGTCTCTTCATTGTAGGAGCCGAAAAGAACTGATCAGAAGACAGGCTAGTATGCAGGACTGGTATTATAGAAAAGGGAGAGCAAACTGGGCAATTTGACAGGGCCCCCATTCTCCTAGGGGCCCCAGTATTTGTATCCTGATGATGGGACTGCTTAAGGACCTTTGTGACATCACATCATGTGACCGTAGCTCTCTTAATTGCAGGAGTCTAATAGTGATGGGCAGTCCGGCTTTTTGGTGATCCATTTCCCATGGCTCTGCTCACCAAAAAGAGCCGGCTTTTTTGGCTTATTCCTGGCTCCCTATTAAACACGTGTTCACAGCAGGTGAACACATTTAATCTTGTGTTAACGCCGCCAAAACCATGCCCATCTGTGGCTAAACCTCACCCATTCACAACGGGCCAATTAATTTGCTAAGTGGGCGTGGTTGTGTTCAGGTGGGCGGGGTTTCGAGTACCAAACACCAGAATTTTACGCCCAATGAGAGCAATTAAGAGAATTTAGTGGCTCTCACTGGGGATCCGACTCCTGTCAGTCACAGCAGGGAGCCGGATCTTTGTGTCGGATTGTTCACGACCGACACATCACTAGAGTCTAAAGCTGAAGAGGAGGCAGGCTGGTTTGTGTTTGTAGACAGGTAGGTAGACAGACAGATAGATAGATAGATAGATAGAGGGATAGATAGAGGGATAGATAGATAGAGGGATAGATAGATAGAGGGATAGATAGATAGAGGGATAGATAGATAGATAGATAGATAGATAGATAGATAGATAGATAGATAGATAGATAGATAGAGGGATAGATAGATAGAGGGCTAGATAGATAGATAGATAGATACAGTGCCTACAAGTAGTCTTCAACCCCCTGCAGATTTAGCAGGTTTACACATTCGGAATTAACTTGGCATTGTGACATTTGGACTGTAGATCAGCCTGGAAGTGTGAAATGCACTGCAGCAAAAAAGAATGTTATTTCTTTTTTTTTTTTTTAAATTGTGAAAAGTTTATTCAGAGGGTCATTTATTATTCAACCCCTCAATCCACCAGAATTCTGTTTGGTTCCCCTAAAGTATTAAGAAGTATTTCAGGCACAAAGAACAATGAGCTTCACATGTTTGGATTAATTATCTCTTTTTCCAGCCTTTTCTGACTAATTAAGACCCTCCCCAAACTTGTGAACAGCACTCATACTTGGTCAACATGGGAAAGACAAAGGAGCATTCCAAGGCCATCAGAGACAAGATCGTGGAGGGTCACAAGGCTGGCAAGGGGTACAAAACCCTTTCCAAGGAGTTGGGCCTACCTGTCTCCACTGTTGGGAGCATCATCCGGAAGTGGAAGGCTTATGGAACTACTGTTAGCCTTCCACGGCCTGGACAGCCTTTGAAAGTTTCCACCCGTGCCGAGGCCAGGCTTGTCCAAAGAGTCAAGGCTAACCCAAGGACAACAAGGAAGGAGCTCCGGGAAGATCTCATGGCAGTGGGGACATTGGTTTCAGTCAGTACCATAAGTAACGTACTCCACCGCATTGGTCTCCGTTCCAGACGAGCCCGTAAGGTACCTTTACTTTCAAAGCGTCATGTCAAGGCTCGTCTACAGTTTGCTCATGATCACTTGGAGGACTCTGAGACAGACTGGTTCAAGGTTCTCTGGTCTGATGAGACCAAGATCGAGATCTTTGGTGCCAACCACATACGTGACGTTTGGAGACTGGATGGCACTGCATACGACCCCAAGAATACCATCCCTACAGTCAAGCATGGTGGTGGCAGCATCATGCTGTGGGGCTGTTTCTCAGCCAAGGGGCCTGGCCATCTGGTCCGCATCCATGGGAAGATGGATAGCACGGCCTACCTGGAGATTTTGGCCAAGAACCTCCGCTCCTCCATCAAGGATCTTAAGATGGGTCGTCATTTCATCTTCCAACAAGACAACGACCCAAAGCACACAGCCAAGAAAACCAAGGCCTGGTTCAAGAGGGAAAAAATCAAGGTGTTACAGTGGCCTAGTCAGTCTCCTGACCTTAACCCAATTGAAAACTTGTGGAAGGAGCTCAAGATTAAAGTCCACATGAGACACCCAAAGAACCTAGATAACTTGGAGAAGATCTGCATGGAGGAGTGGGCCAAGATAACTCCAGAGACCTGTGCCGGCCTGATCAGGTCTTATAAAAGACAATTATTAGCTGTAATTGCAAACAAGGGTTATTCCACAAAATATTAAACCTAGGGGTTGAATAATAATTGACCCACACTTTTATGTTGAAAATTTATTAAAAATTTAACTGAGCAACATAACTTGTTGGTTTGTAAGATTTATGCATCTGTTAATAAATCCTGCTCTTGTTTGAAGTTTGCAGGCTCTAACTTATTTGCATCTTATCAAACCTGCTAAATCTGCAGGGGGTTGAAGACTACTTGTAGGCACTGGAGATAGATAGATAGAGGGCTAGATAGATAGATAGATAGAGGGATAGATAGATAGATAGATAGATAGATAGATAGAAATATAGATAGGAGGGCTAGAGGGATAGATAGATAGATAGAGGGATAGATAGATAGAGGGATAGATAGAGAGATAGATAGATAGATAGATAGATAGCCCTAGCGCACCTTTCGGAGCAAAAGCTAATATAACACCCAGCCTTGTTGGAGAAACATGGTAATACTCTGTCGATGTTGGCATTTTTCCGACACCTTAAAAGGGACAAAGCTCCATTATAGGAAGTAGATCTTTCTTGGTCTCCATTACAAAGAGAGAGTAGTTGTGTGATTAATCCAATGAGGGCATATCGTGCAGTGTCCGTGTTACAAATACATTAATTTCAAGTCACTCCCCTGAGGAAACGGCATAGGTCACAGGGTTCCATTTAACAAAAGCTTCCCCGGTCCCCATTGCAGACAGAGCAGTCATAATTGGAACAATGATTGCCCAACATTTAGCATCAATATTATCAACACTTCTGTTCAAATCCCTCCCCCGAGGTACATTCTGGATAAAAAAAAGTTTATCCTACCTTTTCCCAATTAGTCTGAAATTTTAAAAAGATGAGTGACTTAAATTGAACATTGATCACAGATATTAGCAGCAAATATTGGCGTAACTAGCGTCCGATGGGCCTCGATACGAAATTGGGATTAGTATGTTGTTCAGATGCATGGGACCTTGTGTTCTAAATCCTATAAAGATGTGTTGCCTCTCCCCTTCATTATGTAGTAACCTTTCCTGCTAAATATGTCCCCCCGTCCTGGCATATATTTCTCCCATCCTGGTATATATGCCCCCCATCCTGGTATTTAGGTCCAACATCCTGGGCCCCTTCCTGGTAAATATGTTTCCATCCTTAGCCCCTTCATGTTACTCATGTTCCCCATTGTGCCACAAACGCATACAAAAAATAAAATATTCTACACACTTTCCCTTTTCCCCTTCCCAGGTTGCATGGCGTCCACCTCTGCTGGCTCAGTGGCTGGCATTGAAAATCGGCATGCCTGCTCTGGCAACGCAGACTGTCACTGCCATACGCTCCCAGTGATGGGCCCGCCGATGTCAGCTGCCAGCCTCTGATCAGATGCACATCCAGCTGAAGTAGGCACGAGGAAGGGAAGGGGGGGGGAGTTTTTGACAATTCCCAGCTGACATCTATCCCTAAAATATCACCCCAATTGCCACTGCACCAGGGCAATCAGTAACAGCCGGGTAAAGAGCCAGAAGTGGAGCATCTAATAGATGTGCCAATTATGGGGCAGCTGCAGGCTGCTATTTTTAGGCTGGGTAGGGCCAAATAAGCATGGGCCTTCCCAGCCTGAGAATACCAGCCCCCAGCTTTCTGCTTTACCTTGGCTGGTTATCAAAAATAGACCATGTTTTCTTAACATACCCTTATGCAGCATCATTATTTCAGAATTATTTTTTTTCCCTAAAAGCAAAGTTAGACTATTTAAGGAGAAAGGCCTTTACTATAGAGCAATTATCAAAATATATTTGGCTGGATAAACTACATTCATTTTCTTAAACCTTTTTTTTTTTAAACTTTGAATTTTTATTGAGATTTTCAATTTACGTTTTTCATACATAAAATAAAACATAAAATTCACAATTCTTATCGAACCTAGACAAACAATGACAGGACAGGTGAGGAGGGTTAGGAGGGGAGAGGAGAAATAGGAGGGAAGAGGGAAGGGTTTCAAGAGTCCATGCTCCTTCCATAGGACCCATAGGCCTCAGTCTCACAGATCCTCCTGTCCCGCAAAGTAGTCCCATGGTGCCCACACGGCCTGGAAGCGGTCAACTGTGTCATGCAATAGTGCCGTGAGATGTTCCATGCGTCTAACGTCCAGTAATCTATACTTGAGGCTCTGGAGTGAGGGTGTCCCTGGCTGCCTCCAATTCTTTGCAATTAAGCATCTGGCCGCCGTAAGGATGTGGGACAAAAGCTTAGAGGCCGTTTTTCCCAATCCCCCATTCCCAAGACCCAGAACATAGATCAGGGGATCAAGATCAACCTCTATATATAGTACTTTATGGATCAACCCTCTAACCCGCTCCCAGAAGGGGACTATCCCTGGACAGGACCAGAATATGTGCAGAATGGTGCCCCTGCCTCCCCCGCATCTCCAGCAACAAGCCGGTATGGAGGGGTCTATGCCATGAAGGAAATCTGGAGTGTGGTACCAAAATAGCAAAATTTTATAGATATTTTCCTTATATAGTGTGCATATTGACGTCTTGACGGCGTTTCCCCAGATTGCTGCCCATTCCTGAGGAAGTATCCGCCTTCCCAATAGAGACTCCCATTTCCGCATGTATGGTTAAACCTTTTTTAACAAACTCCAAACTTGTCATCTACCTAGAGGGCCAAAAGCAGAATATCCCACGTTGGATGTTCACAGAGACACATCTAGAAGATGTTCATTGTTCCTCCATTGTCCTCCAATCACAGGGTGGACAAAAACAATCATCTCTAATCTGTGAGGGTATCCTGGTAGCAAGTATTCAACTCTAAAACAGTGCCCCTACAGGGGAAGTGAAGCATTAGACATATATTGTTTTAAACAAACGGGCTGATCATGTAAATGTCACGATGTGACTTGTTGCATAACAAGAGATAGGGGCCCCTCTGCTGTCCCTCACACTGGTGGGCCCTATGCTATCCCTAATCTCAGGGATACTCATAATGGTGGAGATGCCAAAGTCCCGTTCTTGGCCCGGCTCATGACCAGACACGGTCTGATTTCTCCCCTTCCCCTTCCAACAGGGGAGGATGGGGCAGAAGTGTGATGTTAAACACAGATGAAGACAGACGAGAGTAAATTAAAACTCTGACACACTGCATACACATTAACAGGGTAGTACAATTAGAGATTCAGGAGTACAACAAAAGCAGGAAGGATACCACAGTAAAAAATTGGAGTAAATTCCACAACTGTACAAAGCAACAAGAACTACAAGTCTGGAACACCACACCAGACAAACTAAGGTCCTTTTCTCACTGTGTGCACTGATCCCATTGGGGCTTCCCGCAAAACGGGTTCCGGACGCATGCGTTGACGGGGCCATTGACTATAATGGTGCAGGTGGAGTCACCGTGTGCTCTGTCTTGCACCATTTTCGGGCGTATACGCTTTTTACCGGCGGTCACCCAGACGTAGTAGACCGCATCTGGGTGTTCGTCTCCAGAAAGCATATACGCCCAAAAATGGTGCACAACAGAGCACACTGTGACTCCGTTTGCACCATAACAGTCAATGGACCAGTCGGCGCATGCGTCCAAAACCAATTGGTTTCCAGGTGGAAGTGTAGCGCCCCTGAGCCACTCAGGACACTACTAGGTACTGCATCCTCACAGGGATGCAGGGCCTACCCTCTGGGACGTGGAACACCAGTGCCAGTAACACCTACACACACTAAAATCCTAGTTCCCACAACACACCAGGGGGCATGGACTAGTCAGGTAGAAGGGGATGGCCACCCAGAGGGCAGAGCCAGACCAGGGTATTAGACAGCCTGGTGGGAGTGGACAGTAGTCAGTCGGTAGTAGGGAGTGAAAGTGGAAAGACATGCCTTGAGCTGGGTCGTGCAACGGTGACCCGGGGGCACAGGAGAGTGGTCGCCAGGGTGGGTACACCCGAGTATCGCTGGGACCAGAGCACCGACGAGGCACAGGGCCCTAGGTCAGGTGACAGTTTCACACGGCCTGGCAAATACCTGCACAGTGAGGGGACCTTCACGGACCTCACTGACCCACAGATCCGGGGGCACCAGCAGTAAAGCAAGGATCAGGGTTCGGGACACAGACCAGCCCTACAGGGTCCACACTGTCCGCTGTACGGATGAGGAGACTGCCACAATAAGGGATGGGCCCCCAAACCGCTTCAAGATACGGGGACCCAAAACACACTGAGGGTGCCGGGGACAGAGCAACCGAGTTATCAAGCAGGCACTGGAAATACAGGGACCTGAACCAACCGTCCAAGGGTCCAAGAGTGAGTAGAGACTGTTAATTACAATCCTGGTGCGGCCTCCCTTATTCCGGCGCTTCCACCATACAGCTCCCTGGGCTCAGCCCTACCTGCGGAGGACCTACCACCACAGCTGCCATTGCCACCAGCCCTAGGAATAGTAAATCCAGCAGCAGCAGTTCCATCATTCTAACCACAACCCGCAGGTGGCTTCACACCAATGACTCTAATCATCCCTGTAAATATTCCCCTTTTAAAAAGCCCCCAGGGCACGGGACCGGGCAACGGCCACCAAAGTGACATTGCCCAGTGATATACTGCCCGGGACAGAGTACCCCTTTCCCTGGGCGACACAGAAGCCCTGACGGGACCAGTGAACGTAGAGAATAACGCAGTGTGAAAGCAGCTTAAGACAAACTATAGATGGCATAGGAGGAAGGACCCAACCAGCATATATATTGGCGGGGAGCAGATGTGATAGGCTCCCTCAAAACAGGTAACCAAAGAGAGCAAACAAGCAGACTAGAGGAGATTAAAGGCGGCGTCACACGCTACGATATATTGGGCGATATGTCGTCGGGGTCACGGATTCAGTGACGCACATCCGGCATCGTTTGAGATATCGTAGTGTGTGACAGCTACGAACGACTGTGAACGAGAAAAAATACTCACCTTATCGTTGCTCGTTGACACGTCGTTCATTTTTTATAAAGTCGTTCCTCCTTCAGCGCGCCGGTGGTTCGTCGTTCCCGATGTAGCACACATCACTACGTGTGACACCCTGGGAATGACAAACACAGCTTACCTGAGTCCCGCTGGCAATGCGGAAGGAAGGAGATGGGAGGGATGTTATGTCCCGCTCATCTCCGCCCCTCCGCTTCTATTAGGCGGCCTCTTTGTGACATCGCTGTGACGCCGAACGTCCCTCCCCCTTCAGGAAGAGGATGTTCGCCGCCCTCAGCGACGTCGTTAAGGAGGTAAGTACGTGTGACGAGGGTAAACGACTTTGTGCGACACGGGCAACGAATTGGCCGTAACGCACAAAGGACAGGGGCGGGTGCGATTGCTCACGCAAATCGCACGATATATCGTGGCATGTGACGCCGCCTTAACTCTTGCTAGTCTGCCTAAGAATCAGCACACAGCATGTCAACGCCCGAGTCTGCCTGCATTGCTCCCAGACATCAGAATCTGCAACCTGAACAGGACCTGACAACGCCAGGACAGTCGGCAAAGTTAGATAAAATCAAACTCTCTTTATAGCCAATCTAGCTAATAAAAAAAGTTATGCATAGGGGAACTTAATTCATTTCTAAAATATTAAGAGGAATTAAGGATAACAGATCTTCTATAGCAGACCCCCCCTTTTAATAATGCTAATAGTGTAGTCAACATTTGTAGTTCCCTTTTTGACATATCCTTTTTTTTGTCATGTCGCGCTTCCGAGTAATTTCCAAAATGACCCCATAAACCTTTCAAATTTGCACTAAACTATTTACTCTAAACTCGAAACGCGAAAGCCACAATTAACATGTGCATTCAATTTTTGTAATCTAGTTTTGTGGCTTTGCCATGCAGAATGAGGAAATTGGTTTGACAGCTTTGACAGAAGCAAGAAAAAAAAAAGGAAACTTAGGGCAAAAAAAGGGAAGAAAAAAAAAAAAAAAAAAAAAAAAAGCATAAAAAGGGGAGTCTGGGAATGTTTTCTTTAAGACAGTGTATGAAGTCGGCGGTAGCCTCAGACCGCAGATCGGCTGCTCAGCCCCGGCCAAGACTCTACTGTTTTATTTAAATGAGTGCTTCTAAATCCCTTTTCTAGTGGCTGATAAGAACATGGATTTATGCTTCCCATGCTCCGAGGATGAAAGTTTATGATATTTCAATGAACCTCTTACCGATAGCTTTGCGCTTTCACATTTTACCTGTAGCAAAGCCAAAACAGACTCCAACTAAATACTGTCTAGAAGATTGTATTTCATTAATCACGTCTTTTTAATTTCCAGGGCTCAGTGTTCAGGAAGCTCCGGGAGTATATAATCAAATTTACCAGCACTTTATCAAGCGGTTCCAGAAGCTTGAACCTATTACTATAGACCCTCGTTGATCAAACCCTTGGAGCAACGTCGTTCTACATGGCTGCCTGGAAGGTACTTAAAGAGCAAGAGGCTGCCTGCGGAGAACAGGAAAAGTCGGATTTTGCCTGAAGCTGTAATAATCAAGCTATCATTGTATAAAGGACAACTAATATATATATATATATATATATATATATATATATATATATATATATATATATATATTTTATATATATATATATATTTTTTATATATATATATATATATATTTTAGATATATATATATATATATATATATATATATAAATAATTTATTATATCTAATTTTATATATCATTTATTATTATAGCGCCATTTATTCCATGGCGTTTTACAAGTGGAAGAGGGTATACGTACAACAATCATTCAGGCTGCTTTCACACCTCCGTTTTTTCCTGTGCGGCACAATCCGGCACTTTGCAGGAAAAACGCAACCATTTTTTTTTTACTGCCGGTTGCGTTTTTCATGCATAGACTTTAATTAGCGCCGCATTGTGCCGCATGGGCTTGCGTTCCGTCCGTTTTTTGCCGCATGCGGCAGATTTAGCCGATGCATCGGCCGGATGGAAAGTTCCCTGGCACGTTTTTTGTGCGGCAAAAAAACCTGCATCGCACCGCATCCGG
The DNA here is from genome assembly GCF_048569485.1 of Anomaloglossus baeobatrachus. Lineage (NCBI taxonomy): Eukaryota > Metazoa > Chordata > Amphibia > Anura > Aromobatidae > Anomaloglossus > Anomaloglossus baeobatrachus. The sequence continues at coordinate 33,980,386 of NC_134356.1, read as the reverse complement.
CCGATGCGGCGCATTTTTCAATGCATGCCTATGGATGCCGGATGCGGCGCGATGCGGCAAAAAACGCATCCGGCCGCCGCATGCGGTTTTTGCCACTGCGCATGCTCAGTAGCATGCCGCAAGCGGCAAAAACCGGACGGGCCGCATTTAAAAAACTTATGCAAAGGATGCGGCTTTTTCGCCGCATCCGTTGCATAGGTTTTAGAGCCGGACTGGCCGGCTCTGCACCTACCGGATGTGTGAAAGCAGCCTTACAGTACAAAACAGACTGGTATAGGAGGAGAGAGGACCCTGCCCGCGAGGGCTCACAGTCTACAGGGAATGGGTGATGGTACAATAGGTGAGGACAGAGCTGGTTGCGCAGTGGTCTACTAGACTGAGGGCTATTGTAGGTTGTAGGCTTGTTGGAAGAGGTGGGTCTTGAGGTTCCTCTTGAAGCTTTCCACGGTAGGGGAGAGTCTGATGTGCTGAGGTAGAGCGTTCCAGAGTATGGGGGATGCACGGGAGAAATCTTGTACGCGATTGTGGGAAGAGGAGATAAGAGAGGAGTAGAGAAGGAGATCTTGTGAGGATCTGAGGTTGCGTGCGGGTAGGTACCGGGAGACTAGGTCACAGATGTAGGGAGGAGACAGGTTGTGCATGGCTTTGTAAGTCATGGTTAGTGTTTTGAACTGGAGTCGTTGGGCGATGGGAAGCCAGTGAAGGGATTGGCAGAGTGGCGAGGCTGGGGAGTAGCGAGGGGAGAGGTGGATTAAGCGGGCCGCAGAGGTTAGAATAGATTGGAGGGGTGCAAGAGTGTTGGAAGGGAGGCCAGAGAGCAGGAGGTTGCAGTAGTCAAGGCGGGAGATGATGAGGGCATGCACTAATGTTTTTGCTGATTCTTGGTTAAGGAAAGCACGGATCCGGGAGATGTTTTTGAGTTGTAATCGGCATGAGTTGAAGAGGGCTTGGATGTGTGGCTTGAAGGATAGAGCAGAGTCGAGGGTCACTCCAATAATAATAATCTTTATTTCTATAGCGGCAACACATTCCGCAACGCTTTGCAATTCAGGATGATCATATACAAACAAGTAACAGTTATACAAAATACAATATTTAGAGGGGAAAAAAACAGACAACTCTGCTCGTGAGAGCTTTTAATTTACAATGAGATATGGGGGGGCAAGGTACAAGTGCTTATTTTCACTGACAATCCAGCCATCTCAAGGAAATGGGGGATAGATAAGGTTCTGGCCAACTGGTCCAGGAAACCAATGTATAAGTGTGTGTATGTCCGCTAAAGGAATCCGCACCGTCGCATTTACAATCATGAAATTTTGCAGACACCCAATGTGACTTAGGAAACGTCACAGACTATGTTTTGATGGGAAAATTTAACCCCGCGCTTTACAGTTACTCTCCTAAAAACTGCCTCCATTAAAGTGAATGGAGCTGCGAGCTAAAGGTTATTAATTGCAGCTGTGAGTGGTTGATATAGGAACAAAATAAACTGTCAGTATAAGAAGCTTATGTGTGAGGCAATATGATGTCGGTGGGGAGATGGATAGAAAGAGACAGGGACGGGGAAAGAGACAGGGACGGGGAAAGAGACAGGGACGGGGAAAGAGACAGGGACGGGGAAAGAGACAGGGACGGGGAAAGAGACAGGGACGGGGAAAGAGACAGGGACGGGGAAAGAGACAGGGACGGGGAAAGAGACAGGGACGGGGAAAGAGACAGGGACGGGGAAAGAGACAGGGACGGGGAAAGAGACAGGGACGGGGAAAGAGACAGGGACGGGGAAAGAGACAGGGACGGGGAAAGAGACAGACGGGGAAAGAGACAGACGGGGAAAGAGACAGACGGAGAAAGAGACAGACGGAGAAAGAGACAGACGGGGAAAGAGACAGACGGGGAAAGAGACAGACAGGGAAAGAGACAGACAGGGAAAGAGACAGACAGGGAAAGAGACAGACAGGGAAAGAGACAGACACAGAGATAGAGAGAGACAGACACAGAGATAGAGAAAGACAGACACAGAGATAGAGAGAGACAGACACAGAGATAGAGAGAGACAGACACAGAGATAGAGAGAGACAGACACAGAGATAGAGAGAGACAGACACAGAGATAGAGAGAGACAGACAGATAGACAGACACACAGAGACACACAGACAGACAGACTGACAGAGACAGACAGACTGACAGAGACAGACAGACTGACAGAGAGACAGACTGACAGAGACAAACAGACGGACAGAGACAGACGGACAGAGACAGACGGACAGAGACAGACGGACAGAGACAGACGGACAGAGACAGACGGGGAGACACTGGGAGAGACAGACAGAAACAGAGAGAGAGAGATACATTTACTATCCCGGGCAATGCCCGAGTATTACAGCTAATATATATATATATATATATATATATATATATATATATATATATATATATATATATATATATATATATATATATAGGACCAATTTTGTATTTTTGTAATAACTGCAAGGCCCTTTGGTCACGTTACTTTCCGCATCTGTAATTCTGTAATATTCCGTTTGTTCTGGCAAATAAAGTGGTATGCAAAGGTAAAGAGGGAAAATACAGGTTTAATTAGTTCATCCTTTTATAGACATTAGTGAGTACATCTGTTAAAAGTGGATCTGGCAGGTCCTCTGTGGCTGACCATACAGATAAGATGCTATGAATCCACAGTTATTCTCCCACCATAAACAGGTCTGGTAGCATCGGGGGAAAAAGTAATATTTTATTTTCATATACAACGCTATTTTACAAGAAATCATAGATAAAATATGCGCGTTCCACTTTTCTGCTCACTCAGAGAAAGCCTGCGAGTCCCGTTTCCCCACCCACTCAGAGAAAGCCTGTAAGTCCTTCTTCCTCCATCCACTCAGAGAAAGCCTGTAAGTCCTGTTTCCCCACCCACTCACTCAGAAAGCCTGCGAGTCCTGTTTCCCCACCTACTCAGAGAAAGCCTGCGAGTCCTGTTTCCCCACCCACTCAGAGAAAGCCTGTAAGTCCTTCTTCCTCCATCCACTCAGAGAAAGCCTGTAAGTCCTGCTTCCCCACCCACTCACTCAGAAAGCCTGTGAGTCCTGTTTCCCCACCTACTCAGAGAAAGCCTGTGAGTCCTGTTTCCTCACTCATGCAAAGAAAGCCTGACAGTCCTGCTTCCCCCACCCACTCAGAGAAACCCTGGGAGTCTTGCTTCCCCACTCACTCAGAAAAAGTCTGCGAGTCGCCATGCCAATCAGTTTATATTTTTGCTCCTATGATAAAAGTCCCAGATGCCTCCTAGCGAAACTTTACAGCTGAACTGGCTGAGTCTTTATGTTGGATGCATGTCTGTTTTCAACCTGCTTCTCTGTGGTACTGATGTAAAGTGACATTTCATACTGTTTCTATAATGTAAATGAGTAGTTGGGACGCGGTTCTGCTCCCCGGTCTAAGTGCGGGGGGGGGGGAGGGGGGGAATCTTCAATGTTGTTTTAAAAAGACTGAGGTTAATGACCGAGTCAGAAACAGGCAAACAGGCAGCCCTTCTTTTGAACAACATGGCCCTTAATTAGAACGGTAAGGTCGGAATGTAGTTATAAACATGTCAGAGGGACGAAGCATTACATTTGTGTTCTGGAATGCCAAGTGGTTAAATATGAAACACAATGCTCGTCAGACAAAATAAAACAGTCCGAGATCCCCCCCCCACACACACACCACGAGACTGTGGAAACAAGCAACACTCATCATACCTTGTTTACAATAAAGTGTTCACCAATCGAGATCATAAAAGCTATTCATTTTGTATTTTTATACTGGATTTGTCACTTTTATTCCCTTGGAGAAAGGCATTGTGATGCTAGACAACTGGGAGCAGTATGAATAGAAGGGTAGTCAGACAAGCAGTCTCATAAGCCAGGAGATAACGTACAAGGTTCAGAGAGCAGACAGAGATGTGGTCAGGAAGAGGTTCGAGGTCAGAAGCCGGGAGGTAACGTATAAGGTTCAGGGAGCAGACAGAGACTTGATCAGTAAGCGGTCCAAGGTCAAAAGCCGGGAGGTAACATATAAGGTTCAGGGAGCAGATGTGGTCAGGAAGAGGTCCGAGGTCAGAAGCCGGGAGGTAACGTATAAGGTTCAGGGAGCAGACAGAGACTTGATCAGGAAGCGGTCTGGGGTCAAAAGCCGGGAGGTAACATATAAGGTTCAGGGTGCAGATGTGGTCAGGTAGAGGTCCGAGGTCAGAAGCCAAGATCAGAACATTTAGACCAGACAGGAGCCAAGAGCACACTGAGCAAACAGGAAGTACGACTGGCGAGGTTCAGACAGAGCAAGCCCAGAAAAGAAACTAAACAATCACCAGTGTGGACCCTAGTGCTGAAAGACAACCTGTCAGCAAGTCCACAAGACACATAGCAGAGCATTTTCAAATCCAAACTGCTCTGCACAGCGGAGCCATGACAGGCATAAAATCCTTTTAATTAGTTGGTTCAGACAATATTGGAAGAATAAGAGAAGAATAAGAATAAGAGGGATTCTGGATGGATTCTCAATCCAACTTTTTTTGGTTCCCACTATACTCTTTTCTGAATACCTCTACTAATCCAGGAAATGTCCAATCAACCAATCACAGGCTAGTGACTAAAGTCTTTGCTAGTGATTGGCTGAGTGAATCACTTCTTGTCGTCTCCCACATCCTGTGGCCTTCCACTTCCTGTGCCTCCCACTTCCTTCCACACAGGAAGTGACCGCTCAGCCAATCAATGTAAGCAGTAGTGACAAATAATTGCCCTATGTGTTAAAAAAGACCAAAAATTAGAAATCAGAGGGGTTCAAAACAGGAGTAGTGGGGTATTGGTGAGTAATAATTCTCTTGACACTATTATTTTTTATAAACCAAAAATTGCCTAAGGAACCCCTTTAAGGATAAAATTTCCCATAGGCTCATGTTGAACCTTGACCTTCCGGTATAACGCAACATACAAATTGAAGCAAAGTTCATTACTAGTGATGGGCGAATAGTAACTATTTGTGTTTGGATTATTCGTAACGAATCCCAAAGTGCTCTACCGGTATGAGTCGCGGATAACAAACCTAATGTAAGTCAATGGGGAACACAAGCATTTTTCTTGTTGTGACGAATACTGGATCAGTACTCGGTATTGAGCAAGCATAATCCGAACACCAATAGTTACTATTCGCCCATCACTAATTCATTACAGGTCTATACATAAAGCATACCTATGCCCAAATAATATAACTTTACCCATTTTTGAATGATGATAATTAGATCAAAATGTGTCTACAATGTCAAAAACTTGTATAAATTTAGCTGTCAAGTGGAAATCCCACAAAAATATTCCCATAAATCACACCTGGAATGTCGGTGCCGGTGTCCCTGAGCTGTCCTGCCTTCTCCTCCCGGCATGGACACTGGTATACTCACCATCCCAGCCGCTCAGCGCTAATACCATTCCCCGCCGTAGCTTCATGCTACCGGGGTATGCGCATGCCGCACAGGTCACCTGGGAGGGTGCTTAGGGTGCGCAGCTCCCTTTCACTTAAAGGTGCAGCGCACTTAATCCGGAAGTGCCTGTCAGCCTACAGCTGAGATACACTGGGGACTTTAATATCCTTTCCCTTAGAGATGTGCCAGTGCAATGTGTACAGCCAATTTTCTGTACGTTTGTGTAACGTCTGCCCTTGACCAGACCCAGGATGACTGTCACGGACAGACTAGGGCTAGCCATCAAGTCGGCAGGATCTCAAGAACCCTGAAACCCTTTAACCCCTGTACAGGGATTTGGAATTACACAAGGTCCAGGAGATTGCTGCCTATGGAAGGTTGCAATCCAGGAAAGAGTGGTCGTCAGGCAGGGTCCAAACCAGGACACACAAAAGGGACAAAATCGGCAGGCAGGGGCACAGTCAGGAAATCAGGCAGAGGTCAAAACCAGAGATGGCAGTGAGATAGAAAAACGGCAGGCAGGAGAGTAGTCAATGATTAGGCGAGGGTCAAAACACAGGGATCAATAGTCAGAACAGAACAGGAACCAGATACTAGCAGGAATACAAAACTATCTCTGGCACTGACCAGCAGACAAAAGGGGGAATTAGAAGTGTGTGGTGTCTTCCCATTGGCTGTAGCTGAATGGTGGTAACTTCAGCTGGAAGACATACGCCAACTACAGTTATCCAGTGGTACTGCATGTCCCAGAGAAACCCAGCTTAAGGCTATTTTATACACAGAGATAAATCTTTGGCAGATCTGTGGTTGCAGTGAAATCATGGACATATTGTTCCATTTGTACACAGCCACAAACCTGGCACTGATTGTCCACAATTTCACTGCAACCACAGATCTGCCGCAGATTTATCTCTGTGTGTAAAGTGGCCTTTAGTGGATGATCAAATCCTGCGCCCACCAGAACCACTGGCACTGACTCCTCTCCTATCACCAGCACAGTCCATGGCGGGAATATGGTGGCGCCTGATGACCGAAGCAGAAGTTGCAGGAGCGGATTCTGGTCACAACGTGACAGTTTGCTAGTTCTCAGGTCCTCTGACCTAGAACGGGCCTTGCATACCTTAACCAGTGCTCCTGTCTCCGTACCAGTCTTGTACACCTTTACCAGTGTTTTTGTCTTCAAACCAGTCCAGTATTCCTTTATCTGAGTTCCTGAGTCCGTACATGTCCTTCCTGTACCAGTCGCTCGGCTGGCTCCAGCTATACAGCCAGTGCCTGCCGTCCTGACTGAACCAGTCGTCTGAGCAGAACTAGCAGTTTCGTTTGAGATGCTGAGTCAGAACCGGCTTGGTTGACCCCTGGTGTCAGCTGCCATAGAACTGGCGACTGCCCTGGAGTGGTACCTGGCGACTACCTGCAACAGCAAGCCTAACCTCACCATCAGAGGGTCTAGCGAAGAACCAGTCACTTAGTCATGCACCTCCAAGGTAAGCCCGTTCCGTGGCTCAGTGGGTCCACTTCCGAATATGTGACAACACTCAAGACATTAGCTGAACAGAGTTCAATCGGTAAAAGTCTGTGCCATCTTTCCTTTTATTGAGGATATTACCCATTCTCTATTTCAACGTTTAAAATTGGGTAAAAAGCACGAAAGGGTACTTATAAAAAAAAAAAGTCACCCGAATGGAGTTTTTGTCTTCCTGTGGATCAACATATTAGGCTGCACGTTGAACTTGATGGTCCTAAGTTTACCTTCAACCTTAACAGTTATAAATATGGACGCAATGCATTTAACCTTTTACTTCATTTAAGGGGGTTGTCCACTACTAGGACAACCCCTTCTGATTCCATAGGTTTCCACCAGGTAAACTAAAAAAGCCTATACTCACCTCCACGGCCGGCACGGTTCCAGCAGTGCCGGGACCCACATGTTGTTGTGACATCACCGGGGTCCCACATCCAATCATTGCTGGTTTCAGTCTACTGACGTTGAGGTGAGTATAGGTGGGTTTTTTTCAGTTTACCTGGGAGGAAACGTGGAATCAGAAATGGTTGTTCTATTCGTGAACAACCCCTTTAACTAGCTGATCTGCACAAGGAACGCCGCTTTTTTGTTATTATGGAGGATGGCTGGCGTGGTACTAATATTTAAGAAAGGTAAGAAGGTGGATCCAGGCAACTACTGTCTGGTAAGTCTGATATCAGTGGTGTGCAAGGTTGTTGAGGGCATTATAAGAGATGACCTGCCGAAATATATTGCAGAAAATAATATAACTGACAGACAGCGTGGATTCATGGAAGATAAGTCATGTCAAACCAACATGTTGGGTTTCCATGAGGAGTTAAGTGTAAATCTGGATATTGGTAATGCAGCTGATGTGACTTACTTGGACTTTTATACTGTGTCACATAACAGTTTTGTAATGAAGCTCCAGAAGCAAGAACTAAGATGGGTAAGGAATTGGCTAAACGGTAGGAAACAAAGAGTCATCATAAATAGTCAATTCTCTAATTGGGCTATAGTCAGCAGTGGGGTGCCGCAGGGTTCTGTGCTAGGACCAATTCTTTTTAATTTCTTTATTAATGACCTTGTAGATGGGATTGATAGTAAAATTTCAGTCTTTGCTGATGACACCAAACTATGTAGGATATTAAAAACTGACCTTGATAGGTCCATAGTCCATAGTGTATTCTGGGAGCTTGGGCACAAGACCTCTTATACTGTGTCACATAACAGTTTTCTAATGAAGCTCCAGAAGCAAGAACTAAGATGGGTAAGGAATTGGCTAAAAGGTAGGAAACAGAGTCATCATAAATGGTCAATTCTCTAATTGGGCTATAGTAAGCAGTGGGGCACTGCAGGGATCTGTGCTAGGACCAATTCTTTTTAATCTCTTTATTAAATGACCTTGTAGATGGGATTCATAGTAAAATGTCAGTCTTTGCTGACAACACCAAACTATGTAGGATATTAAAAACTGAGCTTGATAGGTCCATAGTCCATAGTGTATTCTGGGAGCTTGGGCACAGGACTTCTTACCTATATTTGAAACACCGGAGTCCCATGATGATTCGAATATGATGAAACGCATCGGGACGAAGCTAGGAATGTTATAGGGGTTCCAAGAGAGGGTTACATGTGGTCTGCCCTTGTCAGGGCGGAAGCTATTGGGGTAACAGATGAAGTTAGTTCTCCTAGGAATTTATAGGATCATTGACAGTTTGAAAATGAAAAGACCCATACAGAGGAGACTTTGATGTACCCCAAGCTGCAAAAAAAAGGGTGAGATCGTTCTTATTTTCTCATCTATAGTACCTGTGAATACTGTGGGTTCTATTGTATAGGACCATGATATAATATTTTGGTTGTTAATATTGAGTTTTTCCTGATTTTTTTTTTGTGTGTGTTCTTTTTAATTTCTTTATTAATGACCTTGTGGATGGGATTGATAGTAAAGTGTCAGTCTTTGTTGATGACACCAAACTATGTAGGATATTAAAAACTAACCTTGATAGGACAATATTACAAAACAATCTGGATAAGGTGTCGGAATGGGCAGACACTTGGCAAATGAGATTTAATGTTGATAAATGTAAAGTAACGCACCTAGGAAGGAGTAATCCTATAGCTGCGTATACATTAAATGGAAGTAAACTTGTGACTACAGAACAGGAGAAGGACTTGGGTATTCTCATTACAAATAAGCTGAGCAGCAGAACTCAATATCAGGCAGCAGCTGCTAAAGCAAACAAGATTTTAGGGTGCATAAAAAAAAGAGATTAGATCCCGGGATCCCAACGTATGGTTACCCCTCTATAAATCACTTGTAAGGTCACATCTAGAATATAGGATTCCATTTTGGGCTCCACATTTTAAAAAGGACATTCAGAAGTTAGAGTCAGTTCAAAGGCGGCAACTAGATTATTACAAGAAATGGAGGCCTCCGATATAATGAGGAGGTTGGAAAATGTTAGAAGAAGACATCTCAGAGGAGATCTCAATTAATACAGTATATAAATACACGTGTGATCAATACAAAGGACTGGCACATGACATATTCCTTCCAAAGACAATACTAAGGACCAGGGGGCACTCACTGCGAGTGGAAGAAAGACGATTCCGGCAGCTAAATAGGAAAGGGTTCTTTACAGTTAGAGCAGTCAGACTGTGGAATGCCGACCACAAGAGGTAGTAATGGCAGATACTATAACAGCTTTTATAAGAGGGCTGAATGATTTCCGCAGTACACAAAACATTGTGGGTTATAGATCATTTAGTGGGGAAAAAAAAGCATAATAACCATACAAAAGAGCCAGGGGGCACAAATTATGGGTGTAAGAAAGGTGATTCCAGCAGCTAAATATGACAGGGTTCTTTACAGTTACAGCAGTCAGCCAGTGGAATTCCCGACAACAAGAGGTAGTAATGACAAAAAATGTCTGGATGATTTCCTCAGTACACATTGTCAGTTATACAGGATTTAGTGACAAAAAATATATAGAATTGGTGGAGAAAGGTTGAACTTCATGATCAGTATTTCAACCCATGTAACTTTTTTTTTTTAAATACATCCTTTTTTTAATATATCCTTAATAAATCCTTTCCTGCCTTTACCTTATTTTTGAAATAATTAAGCTCAAACCCTTTAATACAACTTTACAATGTAGAAAGGGGGTCATTGGGTTTAGATGATCTAAAGTTTAGAATTTTAGATAACTATAACAACAGCACAAAAACAACAACATATGACTATACTACGAAAACGCTGCACACAAAAAAAATAAAAAAAGCTTGAAAACCACAATCACAAAAAAAAAAAAAAAAAGGACACAGGTGAACTGGCTAGAGGGTGAAGCCAATCTCTCTTGTCACGGGTGAAGAATTCCAGAAATTATCGAAATTAAATGCAAACTCAGGATATTTTATTCTTTTTTGATCTTTTTTAACAGATAAAAAACCTTTTTGTAATATATTAAACCAATGCAACGACAAAAAAAATAATGAAAAAATAATTTTTAGAAGCTGAATATGCTATATTAAATTTAACAAAAAAAAAAAGCAAAAATAATAAAACACAATACAAAAATAACTTTTGGAAGCTGAACACGTTATATTAAATTCAACAAAAAAAATAATTAAACAAAAAATAAAAATAAAAAATATTTAAAAATATTTTTTAAAAACTGAATGCACTTTATTAAATTAAACAAAAAATATGCAAAAATAATTTTTAGAAGTTGAATGCGCTTTATTAAATTAAACAAAAAAATAAAAAAAATATTTTTGGAAGCTGAACACGCTATATTAAAGTCAACAAAACAACAAAAATAATAAAAAAAAAATGTATAAAAATATTTTTTGGAAGCTGGACATGCGTTATTAACTTAAACAAAAAATAAAAAATATTTAAAAATATTTTTAAAAACTAAACGCACTTTATTAAATTAAACAAAAAACAAAAATAATTAAAAAAAAATAAAAAAATATATTTTCTGAACACGCTTTATTAAAGTAAACAAAACAAATTAAATATAAAATAATTAAAAAATATATATTTTTGGAAGCTGAACACGCTTTATTAAATTAAACAAAAAAACAAATAATACAAAAAATATATACAAATATTTTTGGAAACTGAACACGCTATATTAAATTCAATAAAAAACAAAATAAAAAAAATATATAAACATTTTCGGAAGCTGAACGCGTTTTATTAAATAAAAAACAAAAATAATTAAAAAATCTATATATATTTTTGAAAGCTGAACACGATTTATTAAATTAAACAAAAAAACAAATAAAAAAATATATAAAAATATTCTCGGAAGCTGAACACGCTATATTAAATTAAACAAAAACAAAAATAAAAAAAAATAGAAAAATATTTTTGGAAGTTGAACGAGTTTTATTAAACTAAACAAAAAACAAAAATAATAAATAAAATACATAATTTTTGGAAGCCGAAGGTACTTTATTAAATTAAACAAAAATAATAAAAAAAAAATATATAAAAATAATTTTTGGAAGCTGAGGACGCAGCTGTTTTGCATCTGATTTTCTAACGCCAGGTAATTACTAGTAATGAGTAACTGCTACTAACACAAGTCTATTGCACTATAGTTTACAAGGTCAAGGAAAGGTCGTTTTCTACCCAATTCAGTCGACTTCAGACTGTTTCTAATAATGCAAGACTAATCAACTGGCAACCCCGACTGCATGGAGAAAGGAACTCTGTAAATTACTAATACAGGGAAGTCAGTTCCGGGTAACGAAGGCTGCCCCCCTCCCCCCCAGAAAGAATTATAGCCCCTTCTGCAATACTTACCAAGTCATTAACTACTCTCTGGTCCATAAATAAACCACCATCATTGGGTGTGTAAACAGAGCACCTATTGTGTTAGAACTACCTCCTCGTAATTGGCGCTAGGTACGAAAACAGTTTCGCTAGGGACAGGTCCTGCCAATTTTGGGAAAATGTTAGAATAATGCAATTATTACAAATTTTCCCCCCAAAATTTAAACAGGACAAGAGCTTAACACTTACATTAGCTTCCATAAATCATCAAGATTTTAAAAAGTTATTTTTTACAAAATTAATAAGATTTTTTTTCTCATTTTAAGAATATTTTAATACATTTATTTAAAAAAGTTACATATCCTCACATCTTCTTAGGTTAAGTTCACACGTTGCGTTTTTGCAGCTTTTTTTTGCATTTTTTTTTTCATGAGTTTTATGCAAGTATGTACCAGTATAAGCTATGAGATTTCAGAGCTTTTTTTTTCCTGACTGAATTAGAAAACTGCTGCATTTTTGAAAGTAGCAGGTCATTTCTTTCAGCGTGTATGCAGCTTTTTTCACCATTGAACGCAATGAAAGTGCAAAAACGCAACTGTATTTTTGGCTTCTTTTGTGGTGAAGGAGACTTACTTTACATAACATGTACTGTAGACCAATTACACCAAAAATACAGTTAACAAAGGAAGCAAAAAACCCAACAATAAAAAAGCAGCAACACACAGTAGCACAAACTGCAGCACAAATACCTCAAACAGCAGCACAAAACAGCAGCACAAAACAGCAGCACAAAACACCACAAATAGCAGCACAAAACAGCAGCTTAGCAGCACACACAACAGCATAAACAGCAAAACAGCAGCACAAACAGCACCACAAACAACACCACAAACAGCAGCACACACAACAGCATAAACAGCACAACAGCAGCACAAACAGCACCACAAACAACACCACAAACAGCAGCACAAAACAGCACAAACACCACAAACAGCAGCACAATCAGCAGCACAATCAGCAGCACAAGCAGCAGCACAAGCAGCAGCACAAGCAGCAGCACAAGCAAGAGCAATAACAACAGTGTAAACAAGAGCACAAACAGCAGCAAAAACAGAAGCTCAAACAGCAGTGCAGACAGCAGCACAAACAAGAGCACAAAAAGCAGTGCAATCAAGAGCACAAACAACAGCACAAACAGTAGTGCAAACAGCAGCACAATCAGCAGCAAAACCAGCAGCACAATCAAGAGCACAAACAACAGCTCAAACAGTACAATCAGCATCACAATCAGCAGCAGCAGCACAAGCAGCAGCACAAACAAGAGCACAAGCAGCAGCACAAACAAGAGCACAAGCAGCAGCACAAACAAGAGCATAAACAGCAGCACAAACAGTAGCATAAACAGCAGCACAAACTGCTTTTTGGAACCAGCTTTTTTACTGTCAAGATAGCAGGTTTTGCTGCTGCAAAAAAAGCAACGTGGGAACATACCCTTACCCCTCTCATTATTTTAGCAAGCATGCCCAAAATTACCAGAGAAAAACCCTGTTCAAGTAGAACAAAGTTGAGGAAGCCCATATTAGGGTAATTTTGCAGCTTACCATTATTGTTTTGTTAAAATATATTTTTTGTAATTTTGGTCGATGCACAAAAGCAATGCAGAACTAATAGTACCACATTTTCTTTTAAAAATATTTTAAGCAAAAAAAAATAAATATAAAATGATATATTGAAAGAATATTTTTGTTTTTGAATACATTGGATGATTTTTTTTTGGGGGGGAGGGGGGATAAAATAAAAGTGGGAAAAGTAGGTAAAAAAATATGTTGTTATTGCTGTTCTCCTAGCAGAAAGGTAATTTTTGGGGTGTTTAATGCTTCCGTATATTAGGGATTTCTTCTACAAACATCTGGTCCAATAAAAAGTATACAATAGAGAAAAGAAAACAGCTCGTTAGCCAAATACAGACGACTTCTAAATTTAGCCCATAGTACAGGAGTTTTTGTAAACTTTTTGCTTGTAGACAAGTGATTTCAGATTGACTTATTCTTGAAGGAGATATAATAAAAGCGCATTATAAAAAAATAAAATAAAATTAACAAAAACAAAAATACAAAACGTTTTCTCTGAAATTTGCATTGCTAATTTTTGAAAGGGAAACACCATTTTGTTAACCCCCATTAACTATTCTTCAGGAAATCCTTTATTACGAGCTAAGGATCACTTGTGCTTGGGTTGGGGAATGGGTTATGGTCGAGGTCACCTGTAGAGACTGCGCCATCATACAGTTTTACATCCGCAAGACTTACGCAATGGCCGTTTTTAGTCACCCAAAAATCATTATCGAAATCTTAATGTATTACATGCAGCAAGGAAAGAAAAAAATTAATAAATATGCAACATAAAATAATAATAATAATAATAATAATAATAATAATAATAATGATGAAGATTAAAACTGCAGCATAAAATAGTAATAATAAAAATATGCAGCATAATAATATTATTTGTTACAAAATTAAATACATTTTGTAACAAATAATAATAATAATAATAAAAAAAAATCTGTGGCATAATTCCCTCCCCCTTAAAAAAATAAAACTAAATAATGAAATAACAATTTGTGATAAAACTGGAATATTCTGAAACCAAAAATAAGCATTAAACAAAAAAAAATATTTGTGATAAAACTAGATTATAATGCAACCAAAAATAAGCATAAAAATAATAAAAAAAAAACAATAAATAATAATAATTGTGATAAAAAGGATTATTCTGCAATCAAACATAAGCATAAAAAACTAAAAAATAATTAGTGATAAAACTGGATTATGCTACAGCCAAAAATAAGCATACAAATATAAAAAAAAAATCATTGTGATAAAATTGGATTATTCTGCAACCAAAAATAAGCATAAAATATAATAAAAAATAAATAATAATTGTGATAAAACGGGATTATTCTGTAATCAAAAATAAGCATAAAAAATAATTAAAAATAATTAAAAAAAAAAAATTTGTGATAAAACTGGATTATAGTGTAACAAAAAATAAGCATAAAATATAACAAAAAAAATAATCATTTGTGATCAAATTGGTGTCTGCTGCAACCAAAAATAAGAAGAAAAATATATAAAAAAATAAGAAGTAACAATAATTGTGATAAAACTGGATTATGCTGTAACTAAAATAAGCATTAAAAAAATAAAAACAATTCTGCTAAAACTGGATTATGTTGTGACATTCAAAGAGGCACTGATTATTTTTTTTATTTACCCTATAAGCAAAGAGATACGAAGACGTTTAGATTTGCTGATCCTTTAAAATTAAAGGTAATGCAAATTCAAAATTTGAAAAAAGCAAAATAAACATCTACAGGTAAAAGTGAGAAAATAAAAAAAAGGGAAAAACCGTAAAAAAAAATAAAAATAAAGTATAAAATAATAGTAATAAAAAAAAGAAGATAAAAAAAGTTAAGGATTTGCAAAGTAATAGCAGATATGGGCTCAGCCCTGGATATCTGGTACCTATACAGGCGTAATCCCAGCACTCGAGAGATTAGTCCGGTTTCCTGCCGGTTACACAACATGCAGGAGATTCCAGTTCCATAAAAGCAGCAAACGCCCCATTAGCCGGACCCT
The DNA here is from genome assembly GCF_048569485.1 of Anomaloglossus baeobatrachus. NCBI lineage: Eukaryota > Metazoa > Chordata > Amphibia > Anura > Aromobatidae > Anomaloglossus > Anomaloglossus baeobatrachus. The sequence continues at coordinate 33,964,979 of NC_134356.1, read as the reverse complement.
TCACAGACTTCATTGCGTAACCGACCGGGGACCTTGATCTACAATTTCACTCATAATCCTTTATTTTGTTGGGAAAAAATTTTTTTTTTTTTCACTTAAATTTCTATTTTATTTTTTTTTATTTCTGCCATGTGAGGAATTTTCTCTTGAATTCCTATACTGCCGGACTTAGTCCACACCTCCATTTAGTATGTGAACGTCTACACAAAAACAGACTTATGTTGGCATTTTCTCAGGGCATCCTGAAATCGGACACAAAACCACAAGTAGGAAAAATGTAAATAAGCGGTTTATTATGAGAATCGACCGGCTATATGTACGGTTTGTAAAGTGTAAAAAGCAGGAGAAAAGTCAGTCTGTTAAGCCCAAGTTATACTGCATTCAGCAAAATCGAAAAAAAAAAAAAATCACTACTGCAAATTACTTTTTGCTTTCAGATTAATTAAAGGGAATTTGACAAAGTTTTTGTATGATATAGGGATTAAGACCCTGATTCCATTGACCTGTCACTTACTAAGCTTTGTTTTGCTGTTTCAACACAATCAGTGTTTTATCAGCTGGAGATTATCACTATAGGACTAGGTGTCTTGTGCTTCCTTGTCAAACTCCGCCCCCACTGGTTATTAGAAGCTTTCTGCCAATCAGTGATGTGGGTGGGGTTATACACAGCTCAACAACTGGGTTCTGTTAGATCTGCAGCAGAGAAAACTATGATTCTATCATAACTGTTGCAGCCAGTAAACAAAGCAACACATCACGGAAATCAGGGTCTGTGATACGAATGAGACAAGTATGAGTGTGTGACTGGGTTAAGATAGGTATCCAGTCTTCAGAATAGGTGATTATGGAGGTCATGCTGTCCATATGCTACAATCTTAGAGCGTTATGCTGTGATCATAAAGAGTTAAATTTGTGAAAACAACATACCGGAGAACTTTGAAAATGTTATACTATAATCAATAGCAAACAAACCTTGGGTTGTTATGTTGTAATTAGTAATAAACAACCTTTAAGCACTGTGCTGTGACCATATAACTTGGTAAAAAACAACATACTGTGCAACTGCAAGAAACTGAGGATCTGGCAAATACATACTGCGCAGCCGTGATGGAGGAGGCTGTGGGAGCGGTGTATAAAAAAAAGGGGCCCTGCTCAGCAAGTTAGGGACGTTCCAGAAGGTATAGTGGACGCACTTCTGCTGTGATGATAAGACTTCTCGCTGACACTGAGGTCCCTCCGGTTGAGAAGTGATGCTACAATACTTGGTAATGTATTGATGCTTAACTTCTCTATATACTATGGTTTACATTGATTGTATGATTTACATTAATTGAATCAATAGAATAGGGTAATATTGTTTCTTCCATTCCATAATTGAACATTATCCTGATGCAATCTTAATAAATTGTTACATTATTGTTTTACAATAAAACTGTATTCAGTGTGCCTAATTTGTATATTAGTGAGTGCTACGTAAGTAAGGGCGTATCTGCCCTGTCACTTTGACGTGGTAAGACAGGGTCTCAATAATGCTCCTGCCAGATTACACAAAAAACCTGGAGGCAGATTCCCTTTAATCCGATCATTCTGGATCCATTATAATAAATGCAAATTGGTTTGTACTACAATTCAAATAATTGAGCTGTGAACCATAAAATAATCCAGTATTATACAGTAGTGGCCGAAAGTGTTCCAGAAAATGAAGTGTTTCACCCAGAAAATTATTGCAATTACACACGTTTTGTTATACACGTATTTATTTCCTATGTGTGTATTGGAACAACACAAAAAAACTGAGAAAAAAAGTTGGACAGAATTTCACACAAAACTTCCAAAATTGTTGTCTCCCCCTCAGCCCTTTGCCCTTTGGAATAAATACCTGCAATCAGTCGCCTCCTATACCCGTCCACAAGCTTCTTACTCCTCTCACCTGGAATTTTGGACTCTTCTTTATAAACGGCTCCAGGTCTCTCATATTTGAAGGCGTCTTCTCTTCTCCCAACAGCAATTTTCAGATCTCTCCACAGGTGTCCAGACTCATTGCTGTCACTTCAGAATTCTCCGGAGCTTTGTTCCATCCATTTCTGTTGCTTCTTGAAGTGATTGGGGTCATTGTCCTGCTGGAAGACCCATGACCTAGGACGCACAGCCAGCTTTCTGACACTGGGCACTACATTGCCTCCCAAAATCCTTTGGTAATCCTTAGATTTCATGATGTTTTGCACACAGTCAAGGCCCCCAGTGCCAGAGACAGCAAAATAACCATAGAATATCTCTGACCTCCACCATGTGTGACTGTAGGTCCTATGTTTTTTTTTTTTTGTAAGCCTCATTCCATTTTTGGTAAAAGTAGAATGACGTGCTTTACCAAAAAGCTCTATCTTGGTCTCATCTGTCCACAAGACGCTTTCCCAGAAGAATTTTGGTTACTTACGTACATTTTGGCAAGCTGCAGTCTAGCTTTTTTATGTCTCTGTGTCAACAGTGTGGTCCTGGGTCTCCTCTATAGCTCGAGATTGTTGATAATTTTTCTACAATTTTGGATGTCAAATCCTCAGACAGCTCACTTGTCCCCTTTCTGTTTTCCATGCTTAGTGTGGCACACACAGACACACAATGCAAATGATTGAGCCAACTTCTCCCCTTTGTGTCTGGTTTCAGGTGTGATTTTCATGTTGCCCACACCTATTATTTGCCAGAGGTGAGCTTGAACAAGTATGACGCTTGAAACAAAGTTGTATACCCTCAATTTTGGAAAGGACCATTTTGTCCGACCCATTTTTGAGCTTTTGTGTGAAATTATGTCCAATTTTCCTTTTTTCCTCTTTTTTTGTGTTATACGCACAAAGTAAATAAATGTGCATAACAACGAGTGTAATTTTAATAATTTTCTAGGAGAAATACTTTGTTTTCTGGAACAATTTCAATAGTGCCAACACTCTTGGCTATAACTGTGTATATGGGTCGGACATTTAACCCCTTAACGACCAACAACGGACATAGCATGTCATGAGCTGGTGTTAGTTCCCGCATCATGACGGGCTATGTCCATCACTCATGGCTGTAAACTGCTATAGTGCCATGGGTTATTAACTTCTTGATTATGTGTTGTACCTTGGACAAAGGAACATCAAGATCTCTGGAGATGAACTTTTAACCTTAAGATTATTGCTATTTTTCAACATTGTTGGTTCTCGTTTCCTCTTTCAGTTCTCCACACAGGCACACAATGCAAAGATTGAGTCAACTTCTTCCCTTTTTGTTTGGTTTCAGGTGTGATTTTCATATTGGCCACAATATATAATATTTATTCATTTATATAGTGCTGTTAATTCCACAGCACTTTACATACATTGGCAATACTGTCCCCATTGGGGCTCACAATCTAAGATCCCTATCAATCTGTCTTTGGAGTGTGGGAGGAAACCGGAGTACCCGGAGGAAACCCACGCAAACACGGGGAGAACATACAAACTCCTTGCAGATGGTGTCCTTGGTGGGATTTGAACCCAGGACCCCAGCGCTGCAAGACTGCAGTGCTAACCACTGAGCCACCGTGCTGCTGTTACTTGCCATAGCGGAGTTTGAACAAACATCACATGCTTGAAACAGAGTTGTTTACCCACAATTTTGGAAGGATACTAACAATTTTGTCCGGCCCTTTTTTGGGGTGTCGTGTAAAATTATGTCCAATTTACTTTTTTTCCCCAATTTTCTTGTATAAACATGTATAACAAAACCTGTGTAATTACAATTTTCGGGGAGAAATACCTCACTTTCTGGAACAACTTCAAGGGTGCTAACACACTGACTGTATGTATGTAGGTATACACACACACACACACACACACACAATATTATATATATATATATATATATATATATATATATATACAGTCAGGGCCAGAAATATTTGGACAGTGACACAAGTTTTTGATATTTTAGCTGTTTACAAAAACATGTTCAGAAATACAATTATATATATAATATGGGCTGAAAGTGCACACTCCCAGCTGCAATATGAGAGTTTTCACATCCAAATCGGAGAAAGGTTTAGGAATCATAGCTCTGTAATGCATAGCCTCCTCTTCTTCAAGGGACCAAAAGTAATTGGACAAGGGACTCTAAGGGCTGCAATTAACTCTGAAGGCGTCTCCCTCATTAACCTGTAATCAATGAAGTAGTTAAAAGGTCTGGGGTTGATTACAGGTGTGTGGTTTTGCATTTGGAAGCTGTTGCTGTGACCAGACAACATGCGGTCTAAGGAACTCTCAATTGAGGTGAAGTAGAACATCCTGAGGCTGAAAAAAAAGAAAAAATCCATCAGAGAGATAGCAGACATGCTTGGAGTAGCAAAATCAACAGTCGGGTACATTCTGAGAAAAAAGGAATTGACTGGTGAGCTTGGGAACTCAAAAAGGCCTGTGCGTCCACGGATGACAACAGTGGTGGATGATCGCCGCATACTTTCTTTGGTGAAGAAGAACCCGTTCACAACATCAACTGAAGTCCAGAACACTCTCAGTGAAGTAGGTGTATCTGTTTCTAAGTCAACAGTAAAGAGAAGACTCCATGAAAGTAAATACAAAGGGTTCACATCTAGATGCAAACCATTCATCAATTCCAAAAATAGACAGGCCAGAGTTAAATTTGCTGAAAAACACCTCATGAAGCCAGCTCAGTTCTGGAAAAGTATTCTATGGACAGATGAGACCAAGATCAACCTGTACCAGAATGATGGGAAGAAAAAAGTTTGGAGAAGAAAGGGAACGGCACATGATCCAAGGCACACCACATCCTCTGTAAAACATGGTGGAGGCAACGTGATGCCATGGGCATGCATGGCTTTCAATGGCACTGGGTCACTTGTGTTTATTGATGACATAACAGCAGACAAGAGTAGCCGGATGAATTCTGAAGTGTACCGGGATATACTTTCAGCCCAGATTCAGCCAAATGCCGCAAAGTTGATCGGACGGCGCTTCATAGTACAGATGGACAATGACCCCAAGCATACAGCCAAAGCTACCCAGGAGTTCATGAGTGCAAAAAAGTGGAACATTCTGCAATGGCCAAGTCAATCACCAGATCTTAACCCAATTGAGCATGCATTTCACTTGCTCAAATCCAGACTTAAGACGGAAAGACCCACAAACAAGCAAGACCTGAAGGCTGCGGCTGTAAAGGTCTGGCAAAGCATTAAGAAGGAGGAAACCCAGCGCTTGGTGATGTCCATGGGTTCCAGACTTAAGGCAGTGATTGCCTCCAAAGGATTCGCAACAAAATATTGAAAATAAAAATATTTTGTTTGGGTTTGGTTTATTTGTCCAATTACTTTTGACCTCCTAAAATGTGGAGTGTTTGTAAAGAAATGTGACAATTCCTACAATTTCTATCAGATATTTTTGTTCAAACCTTCAAATTAAACGTTACAATCTGCACTTGAATTCTGTTGTAGAGGTTTCATTTCAAATCCAATGTGGTGGCATGCAGAGCCCAACTCGCCAAAATTGTGTCACTGCCCAAATATTTCTGGACCTAACTGTATATTATATACACACATACATACACACAAATTATATATATATATTATATACACACACACACACACACGCACACACATTAATCGTTAAATTGAAAACATTTTAATTCACCCAAATTTCGTAGAAAAATTTACTAAGGGTTTCACTGGCAGCATTTAAGGCACGTGGAAGACAAACTGGAAGTTTGGCCGTACGGCCCGTCTGCATTACAGTGACATATTGTAGGGAGCCAAAGAACCATGAGAGCTCATTATCTTTACAAGGGAAATCCTTGTTCTATCACTAATAACTGGGAGAGATTAGGTAATTTGGCCAGCGCCTCCGTGCTGCTAACGAGGATCCTTGCAACTACTGGAACACGTTAATCGCACAATTGATGACCTAATTAAATCATTAAAGCCGTCTACGGAGCGGTGTTTGGATAATAACATTACTAATCAGAGGGAACAAGATTGAAATTGTGAGTATTAGCACATTAATAAGCTCCGCTAGAATATGGGCTTTACCTCTCGGCGGCTGATGCGAGCACGACACAATTAAACTCGTAATCTTTCAGATTCCACAAAACAAGAAAAAAAGAATTAAAAAAGTGCTCCGGTGAACGTCTACAAACAAGCTCAATGGATCCCGGAAGACAAAGGCCCAAAAAAGTTTGAGCCAAGGCTTATCAGTGCGGAATTATTAGATACTACATCATTGAAGACAGCATCTTAGCTACATTAACTGAGGACTTTGAGGTTGTCGGAAATCCACCTCATTCTCTTCCAGGGTCGAAATAATGGTCACAATATTCCAAGTGCCTCACACTACAGCTTGGCTGGTTCAGATAGGCTACTAGGAAAAACACAAGCTCACCACGAGCGCCGTACAAAATCAGTCGACATCCAACAGATTTCCATCACAGCATGGAATTGGAATTATCATCATTAGAACCCACCCTACACACAAAAAAATATCAGGAAAGAGGGGAAAATAGCAAGAAAAATAGAGGAGAGCAAAAGAGTGTGGTGAGCATGTGTAGGAAAAGATGGGAGAGAGGGGGAGAGAGAGAAAAAGGAAGGGGGGATAGAAGGAACAAGGAGGAGGACAGAAGGAATGGGAAGGGGACCGAAGGAACAGGGAGGGGGGACAGAAGAAACAGGGAGGGGGGACAGAAGAAACAGGGAGGGGGGACAGAAGAAACAGGGAGGGGGGACAGAAGAAACAGGGAGGGGGGACAGAAGAAACAGGGAGGGGGGACAGAAGAAACAGGGAGGGGGGACAGAAGAAACAGGGAGGGGGAGACAAAAGGAAAAAAGTTAGAAAGGGAGAGGTGGAGGAATAAAGAGGAAAGAGAGAAAGGGGGGAAAGTGGGGAAAGAAAGGAGGATAGAAAGAGGAAGGGGTTGAGAGACATGGGAGAAAGAGAAAGCAAGGAAAAGAGGGGAGGAAACGAGAGTGGGGTGAGAGAGTGTGAATAGGGGGAGAAAGTGAGACAGATAGAAGAATCAGAGAAAAAGGAAAAAGGGGAGAGGAGGGAGAAAGGGTGGGAGAATGTATGAGAGTCTCTGAGAGAAGGGGAGAGAGACACAGATCAGTAGGCATTCTGCAGATTTCCATTACAGCAAGGAATTACCACCATCGGAAAATATATTATATATATATATATATATATATATATATATATATATATATATATATATATATATATTTCAACAAATATTTATATATTTAGTACATAGGTAAAGAAAGATTGGGGGACAGAGAGAAAGAGGGGTGGAGAACTAGAGAGAGAAAGAGGGGGATCAAAGGAGAGAAATAAAGAAGGGGGAACAAAGACAGCGAGGGTGGAAAGAGAGAGGAAGGACAAAGGGAGAGAGGAGTGCCAAAGAGAGACATACAGAGGAGGGAAAAGAGACACACAAAAGGGGGACCAAGAGAGAGAAACCGAAAGGGGGGACAGAGAGACGTGGGAGGGACAGAGCGAGAGAGAAACACAAAGGGGGGACAAAGAAACCGGGGGCTGACAGGGAGAGATGCACAGAGGGGAGACACCAAGGTTCTAAGGAAAGTCATCCAAATGGTAATGTAAAAAATGTAACTTTAAATTCATGAGACAACCCAAGTCTTTGAAACAGCATGTCCTCCTAGATTTGGATCTTTGTTGTTACCTAGAAATTTCTTTATGACTTCTATAAAAGAATCCTCAAACCCTTTTCGTCAACAGCTTTCATATTTCTTTCGAACAAGTCGTCCTTCAAGACCCACAAAAATGCCTTCCTGCGGTTTGTTTTCGGACAGTCCGTGGAACTTGCTACACAGATACTCAGAAGTCTCTCCTTCTTTCAGTAGAGTCGTCACAAATGGCTTCTTCAGTCCATACTTAGTGTGGAGCGGTTGTAGCAGGAGAACTTTACTTGGATCAACTAAACTATCTGCAACTATGTTCTTGAGTCCAGATTACAAAGATGTTCTCGTTCGCCAACTTTTTTTGGCTCCATTGATGAGTCTTATCCCGGCTGTCCCATTCACACAAAAAGCATGGAGACTTCATATATCCTCCTCGCTGCCCAAGGAGCAAAGAGAACTTTCAGATCACCACATATTGACCATCCTTGATCCTCGTAGTTAGGTTTCTTGAGAATAAAGTCTAAATTCTCATAGCTTTCCCTGAAGTGCACAGAATACCCTACAGCCACTGAAGCATACTCGCTGCCATTGTACAGTTGCACAGTTTTCATACTTTTTTATGAATCAATATAGAGTCTCCACTCACTCACATTGTACTCAATGTTACATTTTTCCATCAACCCAGGAACATCACTGCACCGTCTTGAGAAAAATATGGAAGGAATTCCTTTTCTCTGCTTCTGTACCATGAAAAACCAGATGCGAGGAGCTAGCAGGTTCTTTTCCTTTAGTCTAGAGCAGTGGTTCCCAAACTCCAGTCCTCACGACCCCCAACAGGTCATGTTTTCAGGATTTCCTTTCTATTGAACAGGTGATGGAATCATTATCAAGGCATCACTTGTGCTCTATTAAGGGAATCCTGAAAACACGACCTGTTGGGGGTCGTGAGGACTGGAGTTTGGGAAACACTGGTCTAGAACCTAAAAGTTCAGCAGAATGTTTAGGAAGGTCCAAGCCCCTGACTAAATCAGTTAATTTGAACTGTGAAAAAAGCTGTTGCTCGTTGGGCCTAGGTTTGTGAAAAACACCAAGGTTACTTACCGGTAGCCGTTTTTTCCAGAACCCATGACAGCCCCCATATATTCCCACGTGGTCCTGTCATGGGTGAAGGGAAAACACGAAGGTTACTTACCGGTATCCGATTTTTCCGGAACCCATGACAGCACCACGTGGGAATATATGGGTGCTGTCATGGGTGAAGGGAAAAACTGTAATTATGGAAAAAAAATCATCTTTTTACTGAGTTTAGCAATCGAAAGTCTTACTTTTCAAACAATTTTACCTTTGCAGAATTGTGACTTTAGAGAGGTTTTCTGGAACTTTAATGTGTAATCGTTGGTGGCAAATCTCCAACCACCTCACTTGATCAGCAGATTAAAGGAGCCGCTGCCCACCACTGTACTTTAGATGGCGTCCTTGACTGGCACGGTTGCTCTCATTTAATGAGCTGCAGTACCGCTCATGGTCTCTACATAAAGTATGGTGTTGTGCCATTTCCAGTGCACCTAAGTCCCTTAAATCACCTGATTATCGAAAGTACCAAGAGCTGGAAACCCACCTGACTAATGACCCATCCTAAATAGATAGGCTGTGAAAGTAAAGCCTGGAAAATCCCTTTCATAAAACCAGAACATAGGCAATAATTAAAATAATATACCCTGTTTTCCCGAAAATAAGCCCTCGTAAGATTTTAGGGGCTATTTTTTTTTTTTTAATATTCTTAAAATATAAGCCCTACTCCCTCATCGACTACTGCAACCTCCTGCTCTCTGGCCTCCCTTCCAACACTCTTGCACTCCTCCAATTTATTCTAAACTCTGCGGTCCGCTTAATCCACCTCTCCCCTTGCTATTCCCCAGCCTCGCAACTCTGCCAATCCCTTCACTGGCTTCCCATCGCCCAACGACTCCAGTTCAAAATATTACCCATGACCTACAAAGCCATCCACAACCTGTCTCCCTCCTTACATCTGTGACCTAGCCTCCCGGTACCTACCTGCACGCAACCTCAGATCCTCACAAGATCTCCTTCTCTTCTCCTCTCTTATCTCCTCTTCCCACAATCGCGTACAAGATTTCTCCCGTGCATCCCCCATACTCTGGAATGCTCTACCTCAGCAAATCAGACTCTCCCCTACCGTGGAAAGCTTCAAGAGAAACCTGAAGACCCATCTCTTCCAACAAGCCTACAACCTGCAATAACCCTCAGTCCAGTAGACCACTGCACAACCAGCTCTGTCCTCACCTATTGTACCATCACCCATTCCCTGTAGACTGAGCCCTCGCGGGCAGGGTCCTCTCTCCTCCTGTAGACTGTGAGCCCTCGCGGGCAGGGTCCTCTCTCCTCCTGTAGACTGTGAGCCCTCGCGGGCAGGGTCCTCTCTCCTCCTATACCAGTCTATTCTGTACTGTTAATGATTGTTGTACGTATACCCTCTTTCACTTGTAAAGCGCCATGGAATAAATGGCGCTATAATAATAATAATATTCCAAAAATAAGTCCTAGTCGGGCTTCCATAAGGAAGTGTCTGATCAGCTAAAAAAGTTAAAGAATACAAAAGAAAGCATACCACCTACCACCCAGAAAAAAATTGCACTCACCAGACCCCAAACAATTATAGTTAGCAAGTGCCGATGGTGGATAGGCTCACACACAGAGATTTGCATTGCTGTCGTCACCAGACCCCAAACAATTACAGTTGGCAAGTGCTGATGGTGGATGGGCTCTCACACAGAGATCTGCTTTGCTGTCAGATCCCTCACCATTCCAGCTGCACTGCACTGCTGCTCTCACAAACAGATCGGGTACCAGTATCACTCCACACGAGTGATACAGTTTCCAATCACTAGGGGTAGCCAACCGCTGTAGAACGCAACGGAACTTTACAGTGACACAGATCTGTATGTGAGATCCCAGTCACTTGCCAACTCTAATTATTTGTGGTCTGGTAAGTGGGGCGTCTGCTCTCTTTTGGGAGTAAACGTAGCAGTACATAGAGAATAATGAATTTAAGGCTATGTGCGCACAGTGTGTTTTTCGCGGCGTTTTTCGGGTGCGTTTTTGGCCTTAAAACTGCAGGACTTTGCTTCCCCAGCAAAGTCTATGAGTTTTCATTTTTTGCTGTCCGCACACATCTGTTTTTTTTACCTGCGTTTTTGAGTTAAAAAAAAAAAAAATGGACATGTCAGTTCTTTCCTGTGTTTTTCTGCGTTTTCCCCTCATGCAATGCATTGGAAAAACGCAGCAAAACGCAGAGATCAAAAACGCAGCAAAACGCAGCCAAAAACGCACCAAATCGCGGCAAAAACGCATGCGTTTTTTGATGCGTTTTTTCGACGCAGGTGCGTTTTTGTGCGTTTTTAGCGGCCAAAACCGCACAAAAACGCAGCGTCAAAAAGACGCAGTGTGCGAACCTAGCCTAAGCAGGTAATTTAACCCTTTGTAAATATGGTATGTACCCACCACTATAGGATGGGTTCTGCACCACGGAAATAGCAGATCAGATAAGAAAATGTGCATCTGAACTAATAATAGGAGTAACACAGAATGTTGATGTTCCAGAATGTGATGACAGGATTATATTTGAATAAATGTTGATTTTTTTCATGTGGGAAAATATAAGACATCCCCTGAAAATACGCCAGAGCTAAAAATAATATAAGACAGTCTTATTTCTGGGAAATTAAGATATTAATATATAACTAGCCGTAAAACCTGCCATAGTTAGATGTGATAAACCCCTCAAAATATATTACTTTTAATGACCACAGCATTATAACATTATAGATATAAATGACTACCCCCTTTAAATACATGATCATGGTGACAATCGAGCCGTATTCCATGGTTAGATGTGGCAACAACCTCAAAGTACATTACTGAGGTTACAACCGTCTCATAAAACTAGAACTAGATGTACAATACGATAATCTACATATTTGGTTTATTGCCAACCAGACAGATGGTACTCGTACATTGCTGGAATTCTAACCTTCATAAATAAACAACTTATCAGGGCGTTTCAATAACTGAAAATTGCATTTCAAGAACACATGCCCCGCCCACATGACCATATGTCGTAACGGTGCCTCCAAGTCCTCCAAGCCTTGTCCTACAACATACAGTAGACCTAAAAGTTGTGTTGTCAGTGGTTATACAGTTCCATAATTATCTAAAAAAAATTACCAAAACCCAATATTTTCAAAGGTAAAACCTTCTTGTCCGCAGCTACAAAACGTCAATGATCTCAAAGTCTAAAAATCAAACCGTTGAGTAAAATTTGCCCAAAGTAGAGTCTACTTTTAGCCACTGGATCTACTGATGGCCATAGATATAAACAGGTTTGTCTAGGGTTAGAAAACTGCTTTCTTTCATAAACAGCACCACAATGGTTCACAGGTTATGTTTGGTATTGACGTTCATCTCCTATTTCAGATAGTAGTCCAACACAAGTTACACTGAACAAATCTGATCTGAGGCCAAAAATCCAGCAGGTCTACTTTCTTTGGCGACTGTCCTATCTCATGATTGCCACCGAATTCACTACGGGAGCAATGCGGCTTAAAGTCTCCTCACCACTGGCATGCTGGAAAGGTGTGCTAGTCTCCACAAGGAGAATTGCCATTAGACAAGGCTCGTTAAAGGGCCACTTTTTACTTTTAGGATTGCTACCTCCCATAGGTGGCACTAGAGTTTGTCTACTTCCTCGCTGAAGAAACAATTTGCATATTTCCCAGAGCTTAAAGTCTCCTCACCACTGGCATGCTTGAATGGTATATCAGTCTCTGCAAGGAGAATAGCTTCCCCTTTAAACCCCGTCTTAGCCTCTCATACAGCCAGATCAGAACTCATACTTTGCACTGACGAGGAACAACCATCCCGAAACACCGTGTCTGCAAATTGAGGTTCTCATCTGGCATAAATCCTAAGTCATATGACAAATCTTGTTAAAGGGTAATTTTTATCTTCTAGGATTGCTACCTCCAATAAGGTGGCACTAGAATTTGTCTACTTCCTCACTTGAAGAAACAATTTTCATATTTCCCAGACGAGCATTGTGGCTTAAAGTCTCCTCAACACTGGCATGCTGGAATAGTGTGTCAGTCTCCACAAAGAATAACTTCACCTTTAGACCAAATTAACCATCATTTCTCATAAAGTGAGAAAGCAACCTTGTGATCTTGACACAAGACAAAATTCATGGTGAAGCCCTAGCCTAAGGTGGCAACCTTCTTCAGTGACTGCTTTTCGAGACTGGGCTCAAGCTATACAATAGTGCCAAATAGAAAAATGGAGACGGCCTACCCCTAACACCCAAAGTCTACTTCAGTATTGCCATTCAGTTTTCGAAACCCTTGCATGGAAGTTTTGACCTAGCTACAACCAAGAAGATGGATCATTTGTAGACAACATCCCTCAGTCTTCAAGAACCTAAACCATGGTAATGGCCATTTGCTGCAAAATGATTATACATGATTAGAAACAAACTCCAAGTTGAAGACCAACAAAGGGTAGATTAGGCCATCTCAACCTATTTTCCACCAGGAATAGGCTACGGGAGTTAATAAATTCAACTTTAAATCATTCTGAATATCAATTCCAAGAAATAAATATAGAAAATAGATAAAATGAAGTAAAAAATTTAGCTTGTATTGCCAAAGACGTACCGTTGGAGCGATGGATGCAAGTGTGCTGATTGTCACTTAGGAAGAAGCCGTCCTTGCATTGGCACTCATAGCTGCCCATTGTATTAACGCAGATCTGTTGACATCCTCCATTATTGTCCAAACATTCATCCACATCTAGGAGAAGAGGAAAAAAAGATAGATTTAGGTTTAAATAAAAAAATCCTAAAACCATTGGCCAATGGGTCACTCAACGGATTTCGTTGAGATGGCTGTTGGAAGATCGATCAGTGGAAGAATCAGTCAGCTGACAGTCATCTAATGTGAATGGGGGAATTTATATCTGCAAAATACTTCATAAACATCTGCAGATTAAAATCAATTTCCGTGAATGATTTAGGACCAATAAACAAGATGAAGAGTCTTGATAATCCCTTCCACAATCGAACATTTTAGATGAAAGGTTTTCAAGATGGACCTTTGTTAAGTACGATTTCTTGAGTATATCACTTGGTGTTACAATCAAGAGTCACCTTCTCAAACGTGCCCTACAAGGTTGTCCTACTAATATCTCCACACTTGGACTCTCGTTAGATTGCCAGATCCAAACCCTTATTCATTGGTCTGTAGAGTAGCGCAGCGCGGTGATCGAGAGCGATGGATTGACTCTGGAAGCCCCGACACACTAGATGAAATACCTGGTACTGACTGGTTGTATCGACTTTGGCCATGTTGGCTGGGAACCCCAGGTATGTAGGTTGCATACTGCTACTATTGTCGGCTGGCCAGGACCAGATGACAACACACACACACACGCACACACACACACGAGACCAACTGTTCACTTTAAACCATAACTCTTTACTAGATGGTTCATTGTCATTTACAAATTACACGTTAGATAGCGGGCACATATCCTCCAATATGTTACATTTTCACTTTGCATTAACAGTTACAACTTCCCTCAGGGTTGCGTCCGATTTAAGTGGGCCGGTGAGTTCCTGTGCAACCCAGTCCAGAATTACAATGCACACTGACAGTCACCTTCCCTTCCTACAGCCCCATGTCCAATCTCCTCAGGGGTCCCATAATGATGGGAGTAAAGCTTTGCTCTCCTGGACATCTATGACATCTATCGGGAAACCACTAAGTTGGTTGACTATGTCATTATCCAGTTGAAGTTACCCCAGTACCTTGACTGTTAAGGGGCCTGGCCACTAGAGTCCAGTACCAGTGGAAGTTACCCAGTAACTTGATGGTTAAGAAGCATGGCTGCTAGGTTTCCTTCCTCCGGCTCCCACAGTCTGTGGCTTCTCCATTTGAGGATTGATCTCTAGTTACAATGCTTTTCGCAACCATATGTATACAGCCTCCCTCTAGATTCATGTCATCTTGCCTTTTGTCTCCTTTGCTCCATTACCATAAACCACCCACCTTCACAACCGACCGATTATATGTCTGTCACGTTCTCTCACTAGGCCTTCACAGAATGAACAGTCACTTTCACTATCAGATGACCACTCCAAGGGTGGGTTAGGCCCAACAATTAACTGTTTCTGTCCTTGCGGTCTGTTGCTAGGCAGACTTAACCTTTCACCTATCTAAACATTTTAAACATAAACATAAATACTATACATTTCACATTCATTACGTTGTACACTTCGCTTTATTCTTTACATAACATGGGAACATATCACAAAACAATACATTACACTTCACAGGACTCAATATTTACACCAGACATTATTCACATTACACAACGTTGACATGATTGATGTCTTCAGGGGCAGGAACGTGACCACTATTGTCCACCACTCTTACAATTCCACTAATCTACTTAGATTATAGATATAAGGTATATATATATATATATATATATATATATATATATATATATATATATATATATATATATATATATTTTAGGGCAGTGCTTGAAAGAGGTGTCCCTCAAAACTCATCAACCATGACAGTGAAAAATGCAACCTGTATGTAGCCACGGTTGGAAATTGAGAACAGACAGTGGATTGGACACTGGCAACTAGTGATCAGAGGTCCCTTCCCAATCGCCATAGTTCCATAGTTTTTTTTGTGTGCTTGATCTTTAGAGGGGGTTTTCTGGCAGTTTAATTTGAGATCCAACCTCAGAAACACCCACCGAGCAGTTGACTGAAGCGGCCATGGCATAGGGTATACGGGAACTGCCACGCCTCTATACAATGTGTTGCAGTTCCATTTATGGCCACTACATCCCATACACAGCAGTGCCAGGACCCTCTTTATTCAGTTGGTACCAAAACTTAAAACCTCACCTATCTTAAAGATAGACTTCCAAATGTGATGCCTTCCTGGAACTACAGTCCCAGGATGGCTGATATGGACAGGATAGAGGGAAGCCGCTCACTAAGCAGGATCCCGAGAACCCGGAAACCCTTTAAACCCTATACAGGGATTTGGAATTACTACAGGGCTCCGGAGATCACTACCTGTGGAAGGCTGCAGTCCAGAAGAGAGTAGTCGTCAGGCAGGGTCAAACCAGGAGATACAGAAAAGGGACAAAATCGGCAGACAAGGGTGTAGTCAGGAAATCAGGCAGAGGTCAAAACGGAAGACGGCAGTGAGGTACAAAAACGGCAGGCAGGAGAGTAGTCAAAGAGCAGGCAGAGGTCAAAGCAGGAATCAATATCCAGAGCAAAGAACCAGAGACTACCAGGAATACAAAACTATATCTGGCAGTGTCCAGCAGAAAGGAGGGGAAATTAGAAGGGTGTGGTGTCTTCCCACTGGCTGTAGCTGAATGGCGGTAACTTCAGCTGGAAGACACACGTTACCTACAGTCAGCCGGTGGTACTACAGGTCCCAGGGAAACCCAGCTTAGTGGATGAGCGGAGCCTATACCCATCAGAGCCAATGGAACTGACTCCTCTCCTACCACCAGGACAGTCCATGGTGGGATTATGGCAGTGACTGGTGACCGAAGCAGAAGTCGCAGGAGAGGCCGTCACACCAATATTAATGACCTGGAACTAAGAAATAGGGCTCAAGAGAAAAAGTGCTAAGAATATATACTTTTCCAATCTTTCACATACCCGACTACAGAGACCTCCATGTGTCCGGTTTCACAAAGGCTTCTCTGAAGAATAGTCTGGGTCACCGAGGTATAAAATACCCCTTGGTCCTGACTGGGCTAAGTTGTAAGTCACATTTTTAAGACACACATTCTTTCACCACAAATTTCCAGACAACCCTGGCTGTGAAGTTTACAACAGTCATTGGCTCGGTCATTACGGTTTTTACGGCACAGACAGGCTTTGGGCCTACGGTAATGGTTAGGGAGAACTGAGGGCAAACACAAAAGGCATTATTGGTGAAGAAAAAAAAAAAAAAAGACTCCTTAGAGGACTCCTGGATTTGTACAGAGCAGAAGGTTTCAATTACAAAAGTCATAACCCCCCCTACTATGTCAGCTTGTTTAATGAAAAGGGGACTTCTTAAATCTCCGTGTTCCCAGTCTGTATTTGTCACTTTAATGGCTAATGTATAAAAACAAGAAAAGCTGCTTTTAGCTACCGGCCATTCATGGATTTTTTTTCTCCCCCTTTTAATTCTCATTAACCCGTTGGGTCGCTTGGTCACAGGTTTTGTACAAAATAAGTGACTTATAGGGAAATATATTAAACTAGAATAATTCCCGAATTCACGATACCCAATCATATTTAAACATTAAAGTTGTTGGAATTTTTGAATATCAGATAAATTAAAAAAAAAAAAAAAAGATAAATAAAAATTTTGAAACCCCCCCCCAAAAAAAATATGTAAAGTTCTGCAAAAAATTAAAATTTCACAATTTTCAAATTTTAATTAAAAACATTTTTTAGGGCCCACATCAAAATTTGAAGTGACAGTTGCCTATGCGATAGAAAATACCCAAAAGTGACACCCTTCTAAAAACTGCACCACATAAAGTGCTCTAATCCACATTCAATAAGTGTATAAACCCTTCAGGTGCTTCACAGGAATAAAGCAATTTGGAAGGGGGGAAAAAAATGAACATTTTATTTCCCCCCCCAAAAAAATTTTACTTTAGCTCCAAAGTTTTCATTTTCACAAAAGGTAACAGGAAAAAAATACACCATACAGTTTGTTATGCAATTTCTCCTGAGTTTGCAGATACCCAATATGTGGTGGAAAACTACTGTTTGGGCGAACGACAGGAAGGGAAGAAGCATCATTTTACGCTTGGAACGCAAAATTGGCTGGAATCGGACAGTTGTAGCCATGTCACATTTGCAGAGCCCCTGATCTGCTTAAACAGTGGAAACCCCCACAAGTGACCCTATTTTGAAAACTAGACCGTTCAAGGAATTTATCTAGATGTGTGGTGAGCCCCTGGATTCCCCAGCTGCTTCACAGAATTTTAGAACGTTGAGCAGACAAAATAATAAAAAAATAAATCATATTTTTCCCCAAAAAAGGTTGTTTTAGCCTCAAATTTTGAATTTTTACAAAGGTAACAGGAAAAAAATGCACCATACAATTTGTTGTGCAATTTTTAAGGATACGCTGATACCTCATCTGTGGTGGAAAACTATTGTTTGGGCGCACAGCAGGACTCTGAAGGGAAGCAGTGCAATTTGACTTTTAGAGTGCAAAATTGGCCGGAATCATTAGTGGACGCAATGTCGCATTTGCCGAACCCCTCATGTGCGTTAACAGTAGAAACCTGCCAAAATTACCCCATTTTGGAAACTAGACTCTTCATGGAATTATCTAGGGGTGTGGTGAGCATCTTGAACCCATTGCTGCTTCATAGAATTTTAAAATATTGGGCCATGAAAATTAAATATTCTGGGGGGGGGGGGGGGTTCAATTAAAATGATGCTGAAGGCCCACATTTTTAATTTTCACAAGGGTAACAAGAGAAAATGTTATGCAAGGTCTCCTAAGTATGGCAATTCCCCATATGTGGTTGGAAACTACTGTTCAAGCACAGTGCAACACCCCAAATGGAAGGAGCACCATATCAAAGTGCAGATTTGGCTGGAATGGTTTGCGCGTGTTATATCACATTGGCAGAGCCTCTGTGGTGTCAAGACAGCCAAACCCCCATAAGTGACCCCATTTTACAAACTACACATCCTAATGAAATAATCTAGCGCCTTGACATCGCATACGTTGCAAAAAATGTTTTACCATTGGGCGGTGAAGAAAAAATAATTACATTTTTTCCTACTTGTATGTTTTGGCCCTAGACTATACATTTTCACAAGTGAAATAGGCAAAAATTACCGCAGAATTGTAACACAACTTCTTGTGAACGTGACAATACCCCATATGTGATGGTACAATATCGTTTGGCTACACGGCGAGACTTGGGAGGGAAGGAGCGCTATTTGACTTTTGGAGTGCAGAGTTTTATAGAATAGTTTGCCGACTCCATATACAAAGCTCCTAAGTGCTAGAAGAGAAGAAACCACCCTCAAGTAACCCCAATATGAAAATTACACCCTTCTGAGAATTGATCTACAGGTGTGGTGATGATTTTGACGCCATGGGTGTTTCTGAGAAACAAGCAATGGATGTTGCAGACATTGCAGTGCCAGTACATTGCAGTGCCCATATATTTTGTCTAGCTTGAGCTTCTGGAGACCTGCCACTTCATAAATTAAGCAGGCTCTCCTCACTACAGTACTGCAAAACTTGTGGACACTAACTTCAGTTTAGGCACAATGTTAGGCGCAGAAGAAAGGATGCCATTTGGATTTGGTTGCACAGATTTCACTGAATTCCTTTGGGTGGGGGGCCATAGCACTCTTTCAGAGCGTTTGTGCTACCTGTAACGTGGAAGCCCCCTATATTTGTGTTAACAGCTGACGAACTTCAAACCTGGGTGGGGCTTTTTTTGTGAGTTGAATAGAAGATTTTATTTTTGGCATTTTAGGGTAGAGAACATATTGGATCACTTCACATTGAGGGTATGTGCGCACGTTGCTTTTTACCTCCTTTTTACCTGCTTTTTTGCTGCTTTTTCTTCTGCGCTGTTTAATGCCAAAATGGATGTGTTCTTCTATTCAAGCAAAGTCTATGGGAATTTGGGTTTCTTGTTCACACTATGTTGTTCAAAATGCTGCCTTTTTGAGGCAGAACTTTGGTCAAAAACTCAGCTTTTCAAAGAAGCAGCATGTCAGTTGTTTTTGCCATTTGGGTTTTGCCCTGCAAAGCTGAGTTTTTGACCAAAGTTCTGCCACAAAAAGGCAGCATTTTGTACAACAATAGTGTGAACAAGAAACCCAAATTCCCATAGACTTTGCTTGAATAGAAGAACACATCCATTTTGGCATTAAACAGCGCAGAAGAAAAAGCAGCAAAAAAGCAGGTAAAAAGCAGGTAAAAAGCAACGTGCGCACATACCCTTATCCTGCGCTCTACGCTGAGCACTTACATTTACGTTTTTATCTAAATCTTCAAAATACGTGATGCAGATTAAAACCTCATTCACAAATGAGGTACCATATATACTGTGTACTCTGTGTGGCTTCTGTTCAGCAGTATCCAACTTTTAAGAAGTGCACAAAAGAAGTGATTGACTGCACCTTTACGCATGCTTAAATAGAAGGGCCTGGATGGATCATAGGCCAGAGAGAATCCAATCTTGCTCATTATAGGGAATCTTCCGCTGGGGGTTCCATCTGAATCGAATATTTCAGAGATTTACACAGAAACCCTGATATAAGCAGTCAGTGTAGAGCGCAGGATAAATGTGAGTGTTATTAGGATCTTGGCAGGCAAAATAAACAATTGTTATGCAGCTCATCATGCGGCATCAGTGATTAGACTGCTTTATTCTTCGTTTTATTGTGATTACAGCAATACCAGATTTATATATTTTTTTTTAATATTTTGCCAGTTTTACACAAAAACAATTTGTCCAAAAAAGTAATGTTTTTGCATCACTATATTCTGATAGCTGTTGTTTTTTTTATTTTTCTACCTCTCGAGACTGAGGGCTATGCCAGAAACACGTTACCTGTACCTGTCTTGTATCAGTTTTTTTATTTTTAATCCACCTACCTTCTTGTTTTTATGCCTTTTTGCATTAAAGAAAATTGAAAAAAAAAAATTACGGATTTGTGCTGATACTATTTCTACTTTAGGAGAAGAGAACTGTCTGAGGACTTGTAAGTTTGAGATTTTTGGATCTCAAACTTACAAGTCCATCTCCAGAGATCTTGATGTTTCTTTGTCCACGGTGTGCAACGTGTGCAACATAATCATGAAGTTTACAACCCAATGGCACTGTAGCTGATCTCCATGGATGTGAACGTCAAAGAAAAATTGATAAAAGGTTGCAACGAAGGATAGTCCAAATGGTGGATAAGCCACAATGAAAGTTCCAAATAAATTCAAGCTATCCTGCATTCTCCGAGTGCATCAGTGTCTGTGCAAACTATGCATTTACATTTGAATGAAATGAAACGCTATAGAGGAGACCCAGGAGGACCCCACTGCTGACACAGAAACATAAAAAAGCTAGACTGCAGTTTGCCAAAATGTACGTGAGTAACCAAAATCCTTCTGGAAAGAGTCTTGTGGGCAGATGAGACCAACATAGAGCTTTCTGGTAAAGCAAATCCTTTTACTGTTTACCGAAAACAGAATGAGACCTCCAAAGAAAAGAACACAGGACCTACAGTCAGATATGGTGGAGGTCAGAGATGTTTTGAGGTTGTTTTTCTGCTTGTGGCGCTGGGGGCATTAACTGTGTGCAAGGCATCATGAAATCTGAAGATTACCCATGGATTTTGGGTGGCAATGTAGTGCCCAGTATCAGAAAGCTGGGTTTGTGTCCTAGGTCATGGGTATCCAGCAGGACAATGACCCCAAACACTTCAAGAAGCCCCAGAAATGGATGGAAGCAAAGCGCTGGAGAGTTCTGAAGTGGCAGCAATGAGTCCGGATCTAAATCCCATTGATTCCTGTGGAGAGATCTTACAATTGCTGTTGGAAGAAGAGAAGACGTCTTCAGATATGAGAGACCTGGAGCTGTTTATAAAGAAGAGTCCAAAATTCCAGGTGAGAGGAGTAAGGGCGGCTTTGCACGTTGCAACATCGCACGTGCGATGTCGGTGGGGTCAAATCGAAAGTGACGCACATCCGGCGTCACTTTCGACATCGTTGAGTGTAAATTCTAGATGATACGATTAACGAGCGCAAAAGCGTCGTTATCGTATCATCGGTGAAGGCTCCGACTTTTCCATAATTACGCTGCCGCGACAGGTACGATGTAGTTCCTCGTTCCTGCGGCAGCACACATCGCTGTGTGTTACGCCGCAGGAGCGAGGAACATCACCTTACCTGCCGCCGGCGGCTATACGGAAGAAGGTGGGCGGGATGTTTACATCCTGCTCATCTCCGCCCCTCCGCCGCTATTGGCCGCCTGTCGTGTGACGTCGCTATGACGCCGCACGACCCGCCCCCTTAGGAAGGAGGCGGTTCGCCGGCCAGAGCGACGGTTGCAGGGCAGGCGAGTGCATGTGAAGCTGGCGTAGCGATGATTTTCACTACGCCAGCTATCACAAGATATCGTACCTGTGACGGGGGTGGGGACTATTGCGTGCGACATCGCAGCATCGGCTTGCGATGTCGCAACGTGTAAAGCCCGCCTAAGAAGCTTGTGGATGGGTATAGGAAGTGACTGATTGCAGTTATTTATTCCAAAGGGCAAATGGTGTTCAACCAAATATTAAGCCGATGTGACGCCCTGGACTAGCCAGGGGTCACAGGTAGTCCCACACACCACACCCCACCCTAATAAGGTAATAGCAGCCACACATTGAAACCCTGAGTCGCCCCTCCCAGGTCCTGACTTTCACACCCGGTGGTGCGGAGTCAGGCGGTTGGCTACGCCCACCGAGGAGTTCGGATGGCCTGGGGCGGGAACACAAAAGAGAACAGTGTTGACAGTTGACAGAGGAGAAGTGGAGGAGAAAAACTAGGAACTGTCAGGGGCCTGCGTAGGAGCCTAGGTACCCTTTTCGGCCAGGAGGCAGATGGTAGTGGCCGCCTGCAGGAGACCGGGAAGACGACCGGTGGAACCGTAAGGGACCGGGACAGGGTAGTGGCCCGCCGGAACCGAACCGGGGAGCCAACTGGATACCGGAGCACCAGGCAGGGTACTCAGACCCCGAAATAGTCCAGAAGCCACTGGATCTTAGTCAAATTAACTGATTGCGGTCTGGACCTCAGGGTCCTTTCCCACCTAAGTCCCGATTGAAGGCAACAGCCCAACCAGTACGGATAAGTGCCACCGCCAAGGGCCAGAGATCCAAAGGGCCAGCGTCTGCGGGCAAACGGGCTTCTCCGGCATACACAAATCGGGGAGTGGACTACCGTTGCTTAGGCATAGGAGTCAAAAGTCACTACACAGAGGTGCAGGAGAAAGGCGGACATTACCAACCTTACTAGGAGAACACGCAGCCGGCTGCGGGCACCGATCATCACCGAACTTGGTTTACCAGTGACTCTTTGTGTGGTTATAATCGTGAGTACAACAGTGCCATCAGGCACCGCACTGCAACACTCCGCCCTGCACCCTGACCCTCGCCACCCGGGCCCCGGGACCAACATCCCCTACCCACGGAGGGGTCAACACCTAGCTGCGCCATTACACCACTCCCGGGAGCCCCCATACCTTCACCGCAGCGGTGGTGTCTACAATCACCACGACCCGTGGATGGCGTCACGAACTTTACCAATACCGCGGCTTCGGCCGTGAACCGTCCACCACACCACCCCTACCCGTAGCGCCAGCAAGATCAGCCCCCTTTTCGGAGCGACGTGACCCCTGGTCCGGAGGCGCTTAAGCCACCGACAACCCGAGCCCGGATCCAAGCGGCTCGGCAGGCAGTCGAGTCCCCAGGGCGGTACACTGAGGGGGACAACAATTTTGTCCGTCCCATTTTTAGGGTTTTGTGTGAATATGTCCAATTTGCCTTTTTTTCCTTAGGTTTTTTTGTATTGTTCCAAAACACACAAAGGAAGTAATCATGGGCGGCACGGTGGCTCAGTGGTTAGCGCTGGGGTCCTGGATTCAAATCCCACCAAGGACACCATCTGCAAGGAGTTTGTATGTTCTCCCCGTGTTTGCGTGGGTGTTCTCCGGTTTCCTCCCACACTCCAAAAACATACTGATAAGGACTCTAGATTGTGAGCCCCAATGGGGACAGTGTTGCTGTGGAATTAATAGCGCTATATAAATGAATACAATTATTATTATTATTATTATTAATTATGTGTATAACAAATCGTATGGAATTACAATAATTTTCTGGTAGACATACTTCATTTTCTGGAACAATTTTTAGAATGCCAACACTTTCGGCCATAACAGTAGGTAATGTTTGTTTTTGCCCCATACAAAAAAAAAAAAAAAAGAAGTATACATTGAGGCCAATGTGTTATTTGGGCTCAGAAAACTATTTGGGCCCCGTTGTGCCGCACATGAAGGTTTTTCCCTTCCGGTTTTATACAAAATTCTTACAATTCTAACAAAAATGGTTGAATGTACCATCAGTTTCCATAATTATGTAGATATTCATTTTTTTGTATATTATTTTTACGGAAAAGCATGGTACCATATGGGGACACCAATAGCGGATATAGAAAAAAGGGGCCTCTTTGCATGAACAGTTTAGAGTCCCCTTGTGGTCATCATAATGTACAAATCCTTTTAACAGTCGTTATCCCAGGTATTACAGACAAGTTCAATTCACTGACCTAAACGAGTGGCAAAGCTGTAATCCCAGATACAATCAATACTAAAAGTTAGAGTCAGGCACAGGCCCTGGTAAACTAAGAAGGGAACACAAGGACTATGGGAATAGCAGGGAACCGTGGTTCCTAAGCTGACCCTCAAACTAAGGGGCCCTGTGCTATCCCTATTCTCAGAGATACCCCTAATGGTGGGGATGTCTGAGTCTCCTTCCTGGCCCTACTCCTGACCAGCCCTGTCTTTATACCCTCTCCCCCAGGAAGGGCAGGGGCAGGAGTGTTTAACCAACAGAAATACACAGGGGAAAACCATAACCGTCACACAGCGCACACACACACACACACACACACACACACACACACACACACACACGCATGCATGCACACACACACACACACACACACACACACAACCACACGGAAGTATAAGACAATAAGAGATTAGGAGGAAGACTAAATCAGGTTGGAAATAACAAGACAACGGGTACTTCACAACAACACCAAGCACAGGCTACTCTCTCTCCAGCAAATCTGGGACACCACAACATAACAGGCCAACACAGCATAAACTATAGTTGGCATAGGTAGTAGATTTCCTCTGGCCTAAAAATTAGAGGAACAGAAGTGATTGGCTTACTTACAACATGTGATCAAAGAAGCCTAACAAGCAGGCTAGAAGAGTTTAACTCTTGCTAGCCTGTCTATGAATGAGCAGACAGCTGGTCGACGTCCGGGTCTGCCTGTGTTGATCAGAAACACCAGAGAAACCATTCAATGGAGTGTTCAATGTGAACAGAGCCTGACGCTGCCATGACCAAATGCTAGTTATGTGCAAAACCCCATGTAGCCACTCAAAGGGTGTCAAGAGTTATGCGGGCGTCACACGAGACGATCTATCCTGCGATGCATCGTCGGGGTCACGGTTTTCGTGACGCACATCCGGGATCGTTCACGACGTTGTCTCGTGTGACACCTCCGAGCGACACGGAATCGGTCACAAATCGTGAGTCGTGTACACGTCGCTTACTTTTTTAAAAAATTGTTTATTTTTCATGGCGCCGGTTGTTCATCGTACCCGGGGTAGCACACGTCGCTCCGTGTGACACCCCGGGAACGATGAACACAGCTTACCTGCGTCCCATGGCACCCGCCGGCTATGCGGAAGGAAGGAGGTGGGCGGGATGTTTACGTCCCGCTCATCTCCGTCCCTCCGCTTCTATTGGCCGGCGGCTGTGTGACGCCGAACGTCCCTCTCCCTTAAGGAAGAAGATGTTCGCCGCCCACAGCAAGGTCGCTCTGCAGGTAAGTACGTGTGACGGCGGTTTAACGACTTTGTGCGACACGGGCAGCGATTTTCCCGTGACGCACAAACGACGGGTACGATCGCTTGTGCTATCGCACGATAGATCGTACCGTGTGACGCCCGCATTAGACCCTTACTGATCCGATATTAATTGACCAATCTTAAGGCTAGACCATCACTTCTGTAGTCCTGGAGGACCACTTTAAAATATATTATTTCTATGCCAGGTACCACTGGAAAACTGCAAGTGAATATGATTGACAGGAGGTGCCAAGAATCACATCCACACCATTCAGAATCGTAATAGGAAAAAGGCCATTAATAATAACATTCAATAAAACACTTTAAAAAAGGGTAAAGCGTTATTCCTAAGATGCAAATATCCATTTAAATGTAGGGAAAACCCTTTTAATCTCAACTTAAAGACATCTTTTCATCTGCAATAAACCTGTCATAGCTTTACCTTTCATAAATGCCGCTGTTCTCCTGAATCCGGCGATGTTTTTCTTTTGTTTCTGACCCTCTCTATTCCCGAGATATGGCCCCCTCTTCCCTGTTTATAAATCAAGTCTTTTACATCATCTGGGTGTGGTCAATTCTGCTCTGTGGAAGTCCACTTAAAGACCACACCCACTTGCCTAACAAAAATAGATTTAGAAGCAGGAAAAAGGAGGCCATATCTCAGCAACGGAGAGGCGCAGGAACAAAATAAAAACAATGCTGAATTCAGGAGAACAGCGGGATTTATGCCAGAAGAAAAAAAAAACATAATCAAGGCAAGTGACAGATCCTTTTTAAGAGGGGGTAATACCAAGTGAAGAGCAAAAAGGGAGGGAAGGGAAAATCTGTGTCTATGGAACGGGGAGATGGTGATCCTTGAGAAAATCTTTTGCTGGCCCCTGGCTTCCCTGACCACCCTAGTTAGGTTCCTAGGCTCCAAGCAGGATACCTGTCTCGCTGATGCTGAACTGGGACCTAGGTAAGGAATGGATGGGATGAGCGCTTAGTCAACCCCACTAAGTTCTAAAGAACACACAGGGAACACAAACAGGAGAAAGTAAACAAACAACTTATCTCCAAGATGACTCAAGGGGGGGGGGAATTGCAAGAACAACAAAGCTCCTCCAGATGACAAGCCGACTGCTTGAACTCAAGACCATATAGAAATTTAACTCTATCACCAGCAAACACCAAGGGGAAATGCAGGTTTTTAAGGACACAAGGGGTAGTGATGAGCATTAACAGCTGAGAGGTGAGGATATCCGCAGGGTCCTAAAAGGATAAGGATTAACCCCAAACAGAGAAGACACACCATAGAAGGAAATATAGAAGGTCAGGGAGCAGTTTGTGTAGCCAAAGGCAGTGACCTTCTACAGCTGGACACCACAGGACTATCAACCGTGACACACCCGTAATAAGGGGTTGTCCACTGCAACAACAACAAAAGTTTCTCCAGATGATTACAAGCTGAGTGCTTGCACTCAAAACCATACAGAAATGTAACTTTATCACCAGCAAACCCCAAGGGGAAATACAGGTATTAAGAACACAGGGGGTAGTGATGAGGATTAACAGCTGAGACGTGATGATATCCACAGGGTCCTAAAAGGAAAGGATTAACCCCACACAGAGAAGACACACCATAGAAGGAAGTAAAGAAGGTCAGGGAGCAGTTTGTATAGCCAAAGGCAGTGACCTTCTACAGCCGAACACCACAGGACTGACACACCGTGATAAGAGGTTGTCCAAGATTCTTTTAAAATTGAACATAATTGAGGGGGTGTGAGAAAATAAAATAGTGTATATTCACATGGTAAATCAGAATCAGTCTAGCTCAGCCATTTGTGCCACGCTTTGTTAGCTGACCACCAGAAAATGACCATTGTAGCCAATCACTGACTTCAGCGTTAATGGTGAAGCCATAGCGGGTGATCAGAACACCATTACTGCAGTACAGCCCCCCCCCAAAAAAGAGCAGACTCAGCGGCTCCTCTAGATTGGAGTAAGCAATAATCAGCCATGTTTGAAAAAAAAAATGTCCGACAACTCCTTATTCTTTACCAAGTGTTCCCAATAAAAAGAAGAGTCCACATTAGTGTTGAGCGGACCCGGATCGGCAAAATCCGGATCCGCACGGTTTGAGCGGCAGATCCAAGTCCGACCCGGACGCGGTATTCCGGGTGCACGATCCGGATACGTTTTTTTTTTCTCACTCTCACACACACTCACGCACACACGCACACACTCTCACGCACACACACTCACGCACACACACTCACGCACACACACTCACGCACACACACTCACGCACACACACTCACGCACACACACTCACGCACACACACTCACGCACACACACTCACGCACACACACTCACGCACACACACTCACGCACACACACTCACGCACACACACTCACGCACACACACTCACTCACGCACACACACTCACGCACACACACTCACGCACACACACTCACACACTCTCACATCCCGGATTCCGCTCACCATTGACATATATAGGGCCGGATTCCGGATCGGATCCGGACTTCTTTGTCAACCCGCCGCGGATCCGCCCGACCCGGATTATTTGCAATCCGCTCAACTCTAGTCCACATATCTTCTCTTAAAACAAAATTGAGAGTTTCAAATGATCCATAGAAAATAAACACAATTGACTGTATAAACACAATACATGGATCTGTACACAACGTAAGTGAGCAATTTGGAGAATATATACGCCGTATGTGAATGGTCTATGAAGAATCTGGCAGTACAACAGAGGAGAAAGACGTTTTGGCAAAGCTTTCAAGGATAAATCCAATAGCTACTTAAGGAGCAGAGGAAAGTCATATGGCCGGAGAGGATTCTGTGCAATGAACTCATCTTTTATTATTGATGTTTACATTATAGAAAGGCCGCACTCTCAGCAAAGTCCAGATCGCAGGGATTTATTAGCACAGCCTGCAAGTAAAATCATCCTGAAATGAGTGGATAGTAGGGGGTGAGGACCCTTGCTTAAAGTTTCACCCCTTCAATAACGTCTGATGGTTAATCGCTCAATATGTCTAGTTTATCTGATAAAGTCGCAGAAGTAAATAATCATATTCCGCCTTCCTGCAGTCACCCCTAGGGGGAGGTAAAGGGCTAAATGCAGACTGTACCTGAGGACTTTTCACCAAATTTTTCATGTTGAATGGACACATCAAATCAAAAAATCAAATCTTTATTTTTATATAGCGCTAACATATTCCGTAGCGCTTTACAAACATCAGGAACACTGTCCCCATTGGGGCTCACAATCTGAAGTCCTATCTGTATGTTTATGGAGTGTGGGAGGAAACCGGAGTACCTGGAGGAAACCCACGCAAACACGGGGACACATGATGTAATAGTATCATGAGTGTGTCTCGCTCGGGGGAGACCCCGGTGAATCTGGTGTCAGAAGGTCACAGCGTCTACTGCTGTTATTTAATAAAATTTCCTTTCTTGTGGTTAAGCACCCTTTCCTACCTGGCTGCGGGCTTTAGCTGTGAATCTCAGGTGTGGCTCTTTGGGATCACTCCCCTTCCCTATTTAAGTCTTGTGATCTGATCACATGATGCCTGTGATAAAAAACTGAATCCTCATTTTTATGTGGTCCACTTTGGAAGGAGCCTACTCTGGAAGAAGTCTGTCGTGTTGTGTGCAGAGGCGGTAGTTTGCTGCACTGAAGCCGTCTGGAGTGTTTTTTCTTGCATGTCTATTCCCCCTGTTTGTATTGCTTCCCTTGTGTTTCTGTATTGTAGTGGCGAGACTAGTGAACTCACCAGCCTACTCACTAGCCAGGGTGAGTTACCTAAATATCCTGCTCGCCGACAGATTGAAAGAACCTGTATAGATCAGGAGTCAGCTTGAGTTGAGTTCAGCCCTTTCACTAGCGGCAGGGACCTCCTTTGTATCGTGACCCTGTGTTGTAACATCGTCTGGGAGATTTACCAGGTTCTAGGTAAACCCCACTAGTCACGTGAGTAACAAATAGTGGCTGCAGTGCAAAATAAAATATTTTTGTTTTTCATTTTGTTTAATCTTTCTTTATTAAAGTAAAGAGAATTTACAGGAAGAAAAAAAAAAAGATTCAAATACGTGATTACTTCATGTCAACTTACAGAGAAGAGTATAAGCCACATCCTAACACCCCTTCTCTTACCATCATAAGGCACGCATATGACATGTAACCACCTTTTACAATACAGACAGACAATCTCCTTCCAATTGAGAACTACCCCTCAAACAAAAGTGAGGCTACTGCCGAAAACAAAAAAGAAAAAAGGAAAAAATTTGAAGATTTAGGCCGGTTTCACACATCCGGCTTTTTGTCGTTTTACCGGATCCGGCGCTCTCCCGTACAGATAATACAGTACAATGACAGCGCTGTAACTTCCGAGTCAGATGCGCCGGTCACATGACAGCATGTGACCGGCGCTTGTTGCTCTGTCATTGTACTGTATTAACTGTACGGGAGAGCGCCGGATCCGGTAAAACGGCAAAAAGCCGCAGGCAAAAAGGAAAGTAGCAAGGGGGAAAGATAAGGAAAAGAAGAGAAGGAAAAGGGGGAGAGAAGAGCAACAGAAAGAGAGGGAGGGAAGGCATGGTAGGGATTAGTTCCCCAGTACTCGGGCCGCTACATTGGACTAACGTAACACGCGTCATGTGTTGCCAATAAGGTTCTGAAATGGTAGAGAATCAAGGGCCAGGGTCCAGGGGGTCCAGATCCTAAGAAATGTATCCACTGAGTCATTGGTTTCTGCCGTTAGGGACTCCATCCTGTGGATGATGGCCATCTCCGCAAACCACTCCCTCACAGATGGCACCCCAGTCGATCTCCAGTATCTCGGGATCACCATGCGTGCCGCCGTAAGACAGTATCTCAAAAGGCCCGCTTTCTGTGATTTAAGCGATCCCGGGAGAATTGAAAGCAGCGCCATCTGAGGGGAACCCACCAACTGCTCTCCGCAAATCACAGCGTATGCTTTGAACACGGACCTCCAGAAAGGTTGTATCAATGGGCAGTCCCACCAGATATGCAGCATTGTCCCCCTTCCCCTTCCACACCTCCAGCAGCTGAGACCCCGGGAAATATTGCGTGTAGAGTATCCGGGCACCTGTACCAACGGGTCAGAATCTTATCATTTTTTTCCTGTGCTGCACAGGTGATGGAAAATTTATGAGTGAGGATAAAGGACCTTTTCCAGTCCTCCTCAGGAATGGAAGTCCCCAAATCTCTATTCCACTTCTCGATAAATTTAAGGTCTCCCATGTCCGCCTCTGTAATCAGGAAGGAGTGTTTTTCATTTTGAATCTCCGTTGCGGAGATATTCGTAATCAAAGTATTTGGCGCCTAATGAGTTACCTTTTCTTAAGCCCAGGCGGGTGTTACAGTCACTACATGTGAAATATTCTGCATATTTGCCATCATGTAAGAAATGGCTACACTTCTGCACACATCATCTATGCTCATGAAGGGTATAAACATAAACCAACACTCCGACAAGCTTTGAAGATTGTTGGAAATCACAAGCTGTGCATTTCTTATGCGGGCGTCACACGATACGATCTATCGTGCGATTGCACGAGGAATCGTACCCGCCCCCGTTGTTTGTGCGTCACGGACAATTAGTTGCCCGTGGCGCACAAAGTCGTTAAACTGCCGTCACACGCACTTACCTGCTGAGCGACGTCGCTGTGGGCGGCGAACATCCACTTCCTGAAGGGGGAGGGACGTTCGGCGTCACACAGCGGCCGCCCAATAGAAGCGGAGGGGCGGATTATGAGGGGGATGTAATCATCCCGCCCACCTCCTTCCTTACGCATTGCCGGCGGACGCAGGTAAGCTGCAGTTCATCGTTCCCGGGGTGTCACACGGAGCGATGTGTGCTGCCTCGGGTACGATGAACAACTGGCGCAAAGAAAAAGAAACGATGTTTTAAAAATGAGTGACATGTCAACGAGCAACGAGTTGCGACCGTTCTGTGTCGCTCGTAGGTGTCACACGAGACGACGTCGTAAACGATGCTGGATATGCATCACGAAAACCGTGACCCCGACGACATATCGCACGATAGATCGTCTCGTGTGACGCCCGCATTATTCTCAGCAGCTGAAAAACTGCATCCAAGAAATTTCTATGTGAGGCACCGGCATCCCTCCGGAGACACCAACTTACTCAGAGTTCTGGCTGGGTCGCATCGACGTGTGCTGCTGCCTCCTTCCCCTCCCAGGCCTGTGCATGCAGCCCAGGTCTACCAAGAGTGTGCTTAGGGCACGCGCGCACCGCCCCTCATCCTAAAGGGCCTTTGTGCTATTTCCAGGAAATGCCGATCCTGGTGACAGGTTCCCTTTAAGAAAAGTTAACTCATTAGGCACCAAATACTTTGATTGTGAATATCTCCGCAACAGAGATTCAAAATAAAAAACAAAAATATTTTATTTTGCTCAGCAGCCACTATTTGTTACGCACGTAACACTATGTGTTTAAGGCACCCTCTCATTAGGGGAGGTGCCTGCGCAACGCTCCTAGTTAGTCAGTATCTCAGTCTACTAGCTAGTTGTAAGGTCCTATTAACCTGTGTGTCACCTGTACCTGAGTCTGCCTTCCCATACCTTTCTGTCCCTGCCGTGCCCACCTATACCTGTCTGTACTTGCCTGTCTACCTCAGCCATCCTACCTGTACCTGAGTCGATCTTTTGTTCTGGGGGGAAGGTCAGCTGCCACAGTCCCCTTTACTGCCCTGGGAGTGGTACCTGGCATCCCTCCCTCTAAAGGGAAAGCCCGGATCTCCCCTGTGGTCCAGTAGGTCCACTAATCCCACTCACTGCCCCTACACGTGCCACGAACATTACAGTATGTTGCAGGTAAGCTGCTCTGAAATCTGCTGAAAAAATTGTCACAGCTGATCTGTTCCCCACACACATTAATATATTAATGTGTCATAGACCTTGATTTCAGTGATGCATCACTTAGTTTACTTAGTTGTAACGGCATCACTTATTTCTCTGCTACAGATCTAGCAGAGCTCGGAATGCTGAGCTGTGTATAACCCCGCCCACACTATACTGATTGAAAGAAAGTTGCTAATCAGTGGTAGAGCCAGTGGTTGGAACACAAGAGACCTAATGAAAATCTATCGTGATAAAACGGGGATTTTATGGAAACAGCAAAACACAGTCTAGTAAGTGACACATTGCTGGAATCAGGGTCTCTGCCCCTACATCATGCTGCTCTCAGATTGCATAGCAAACATTATAAACATTATTCAAACCTTCACCATCATACATTTATCATCTATCCTGTGGATAGTGAATAATGATGTTGTGACGCCCCTGGACTATCAGGTCGTCACAGGGTACTGCACGCTCTCTCTCTTTAGTGCAGTATTCAAATCCCTCATGGCTCTGGATCCCCATCTTACAGTGCTGCCTCCAACAGCAAATCAAATCCTGGGAACACTCTGCACCACACCCACCAGGCACACCAGTGGGCGGCTTGAGCGGAATAGGGTCGCCCACCTGGGGGTCAGGAAGAGGAGGTGAGGAGTGTAGTGAGCAGTAGTAAAGAAGAGTAGTAGAGTGGAGTAGTGAAGTGGAGGAGGTTGGGAGTAGTAGCTCCCAGGAGAAGCTAACTAGGTTGCAGACGGTGGTCTGGACCTAGAGGAGTCGGGAGTCGGACGTCGGACCCCCGGTCGCAGGGGATTGAGGCTAGGTGCCTGGACCCGTTAAAGAGAACGCTCAGCAGCCTGGTCCTATCACCGGTCCGGGACCGAAGGCATGGCGGGGTACACGGACCTTAGGTCAGGGAGAAGCTTCAGGCAACCCGGCAATTAACCTGCAGAGAACGGAGCCTTTATGGACTGTTCCCACTTGCTCCAGAATCGGGGCACTAGCGCAACGAGGGGGATAGGGTCTTCTATACAAGCAGCCCACTAAAATCCCAAGCGTGAGCCCTGAGAGTAGGCTCCCACACTTAGCCACAGTGGGGAACGGCAAGTTTCAAGCTACCGGGCCACTACGGTGAATTTAAACTTTGTGCCAGGAGGCAGGTCACGGATCACCAGGCAGCACTGCAGGGGACGGGATCCGGACGAGCTCCCCTTTGAGCGGCAGCAGCACCCAGAGACTTGGTTTACCCGGTTGTCAGCGTCTGCTTATTGGCTGAGTGAGTACCTGAGTGATCTCCCCATCACGGCACCCAGTAGCATCATCCAGAGCCCCAGGGCCTACCCCTACCCATGGAGGGTAATAACAACTTGCTGCCCACCTCCATCACCCCGGGTACTCCCAATGACAGCGGCGGTACTCCCAGTTACCGCACACCACGGGTGGCATCACGAACTATAACTCCCCTGTAAATGTGTCGCCCTGGACAAGCCAGGGGCCACAGAGAACACCACAACACACCCCACATTCCCTGCAGGTACATCAAGGTCAGACACAAAACCCTTGTTGCCCTCCTCCAGGGGCGGATGTCCACACCAGGGGGTGGAGCCAGGCGGTTGGTCTCCACCCACCGAGGAGTTCACAGTCCTGGAGGCGGGAAAGACAGGCAGTTAGAGTGAAGCTAGTGAAGTGGAAAGAGAGCAGTTTGAGTAGTGGAAGTAGAAGGAGAAAAGTGACAGCAAAAGAGCCTGAAGTTGGTCCGGGTGTGTGCCCCGGGCAAGACAGCAAGGTTGGCAGACGGCGGTGACCGTCTGCAGGAGTGGCTGATCGGAGTTGCCGAAAGGACCGTGGACGGGTGGTGGCCCGGCGGTACCGGAGCGGTACACAAAGTGAGGCCAGCACCATTGGCAGGGGCCTTTCGGACCCCGGCAAGGCTTGGAGTCGCCGTAATTTGCCAAATCCGTCAGTGAAGGGGACCTCCGGGTTTCCAAACAACTAAGTCCCGATTGAAGGCAAAAGTCCAACCGTATGAGAGGGGGAGGACTAACAACTCCGTACCCACGGAGGGGAGGACTAACAACTTAGCTGCTCCAGTCACCGCTCCCGGGATCCCCGTTCAGAGCAGCGGTGGTGTCACTAAAATCACCACAACCGTGGGTGGCGTCGCGGACAATAACCCAAGTCCCCACCACCAAAACAACCCCCCTTTCACTCACGGGCGAGGAGCGCCGCTCGAGACCCCGGGATCCGGCCCATCGCTCGAGCCACCGAGCAGCAGCAGCCGCAGAGCAGCGGCGGCCGGACCCGAGCAGTGGCAGAGCGCAGCGTTGCCATCCTCCTCCCCGCCCGCGACATAAATATCCCCCCTTTTACTTTAGAGTGTGGCCCCCTAAGCCCCCGGGTCCGGAGACCCTCGAGCCACTATCACCGGATCCGAGCGTTTCGATCTGCTGCTGTGACGGCACAATGTCACTGGGCAGCTCCTCCAGAGTGAAAGACACTCTTGGTAACCATTCTCCACTCAATAGATCCAACCCAATGGATCTTGAATAGAGGATCCCCTTAGAATTCCCTGCCGGTAAATAAAAATAGATTTTCTAACCTGGACAATTCCTTCAAGTTTTGAAGAAACCCTTTAAACATTAACTTTCCCTAAAACTGACAGGACAGAATAAAACCAAAATAAACATCAGTGCCATCCGAGGCAAAAAAAAATATCCCTTTTTCCGGTGCCTGCACAGGACTGCCGGGAATTTCACTTCACTACAACAGATCTGACATATTGTAAATGAAAAGCCGGGTTTACTTTCAGTCGAAAAAATAACTAAATCTCCTGCACATTCGGTACAAATTGAAAAGCTTTTCTGAACTTCCTAGGACCACACGCCAGCACAATAAATAGATTTGTAGAACACAAATACGAGCCGGGCCAAAGAGCTTGCATACATATTGAGATTGTCAGATGGATGTATACAGACGTGTTAGGGGTCTGTTGTAAATTACCTTTTTGGAAAGCGGAGAGCGTAAGCAATCCAGCACCAGCCTTGAAATCTGCTCCCTGCTGTGCAATCTGCGCTAGCGGCTAACGCCAGTATGCGTGCGCAGCATGGGTGCCCAACCTGTAACCTGGAAGTCCACATGGTCTGCAATGGCATGTTTTGTCACCCCCTGCCATCTGGTCACGGTCATGCTTGTCTATACATGGCTGCTCATGTGCATGTTCTATATTGAGGAAGAGAGTATATGCGGGAGCAGGTACAGGTTACTAGTAATCGGGCACTGTGTGGTAATTTCTTAAAGGGAACCTGTGACCAGATTTTTCCCTTATGAGCTACGGCCGCCACCACTCAGCTCTTATATACAGTATGTTAGAATACTGTATATAAGAGCCCAGCCCATTGTGTGGAACGTAAAAATAATTTTATTATAGTCACCTAGGGGCAGTCCGGTCCAATGGGTGTCGCTGCTCTCCAGTCCGGTGCCTCCTCTCTATGGTCCGGCCCCTCCTCTTTCTGGTCCGGCGCCTCCCCTCTCTGGTCCATCGCCTCCCCTCTCCGGTCCGGCGCCCGCCTCCTCTCTCCGGTCCGGCGCCCGCCTCCTCTCTCCGGTCCGGCGCCCGCCTCCTCTCTCCGGTCCGGCGCCCGCCTCCTCTCTCCGGTCCGGCGCCCGCCTCCTCTCTCCGGTCCGGCGCCCGCCTCCTCTCTCCGGTCCGGCGCCCGCCTCCTCTCTCCGGTCCGGCGCCCGCCTCCTCTCTCCGGTCCGGCGCCCGCCTCCTCTCTCCGGTCCGGCGCCCGCCTCCTCTCTCCGGTCCGGCCCTGAGTAGGGCAGATCACAGTGCGCCTGGGCAGGACCTCAATGCAGGGTAGCATGCATGACGTATGACTCGTCATGTACCCTGGCCTCAGAAGAAGGAGGACGGCAATCGCTGCAGAGAGGAGGCACCGAACCGAGAACAGCAACGCCTATCAGACCGGACTGCTGCTTAGGTATTATTCAAGTGTTTTTACGTTCTACACAGTGGCCCGGGCTCTTATATATACAGTATTCCAGAATACTGTATATAAGAGCTCACTGGTGGTGGCCGCAGCTTATAGTAGCCAAACCTGGTGAGAGGTTCCCTTTAAAACCCTTAATCTGCAGAAAGGGGACCCTGTATGGCAATCCGAAAATGAGAGATGGTCTTGTACAGTGATGAAAATAAGTATTTGATCTTCTGCTGATTTTTGGAAGTTCCCCTTCCCCTACAAAGAATGGAGATGTCTGGAATTTTTATCGTGGGTAACTTCAACTGTGACAGACAGAAAAAATACAAAAAAAAAATCACATTGTATGATTTTAAAATAATTTGCATTTTATTTTATGAATAAGTATTTGATCACCGACCAACCAGACCTGTTTTTTTTCCTTAAGAAGCTCCTACTCTGCACTCATTAATTGCACCTGTTTAATTTTGTTACCTGTAGAAAAGACACCTGTCCACACACTCAATCACACTCCAACCTATCCACCATGACCAAGGCCAAAGAGCTGTCTAAAGACACCAGGGACAAATTGTAGACCTGCACAAGCTGGAATGGATTACAGAACAAAAGACAAGCAGCTTGGTGAGAAGACAACAACTGTTGGCACAATTATTAGAAAATGGAAGAAAGACAAGATGACTGTCAATCTTTCTTGGTCTGTCAATCTTTCTTGGTCTGTCAATCTTTCTTGGTCTGGGACTCCATGCAAGATCTCGCATTGTGGGGTAAGGATTATTCTGAGAAAGGTCAAAAATCAGCCCAGAAGTACACAGGAGGACCTGATCAAGGACCTGAAGAGAGCTGGGACCCCACTCTCAAAGATTACCATTAGTAACAAATAATGCCGTCATGGTTTAAAATTCTGCAGGGGATGTAAGGTTCCCCTGCTCACGCCAGCACATATCCAGGCCCGTTTGAAGTTCATCAATGACCATCTGGATGATCTGCTGCTCCGCTTGCTTTAGGAAAAATGAAGAATTGGATAGTTCTTAATAAAATCAAGAGGAAGTGGTGGCTCAAAGTGGTTCCCTTTTGTGAATCATATAGGAATGTTTGTTTTGTTGGGGGAGGGTGAAGGGAACTACATCATCCGATTGTCCTAGGAACCTAGGAACGTTGATCCAGTGATCTAGTCTCCTGTAAGTGGAGGAAGGAATTTTTCCCCTATTATGGCGCTATCAGTGTCTGACCCATAGCGTTTTTTTGCCTTTGTCTTCAACAACATATTAGGCTAAAAGTTGAGCTTGATGGACGTAGGTCTACCTTCAACCCTTACGGATAGAAACTAATATGGATAACCAACAATAACCAAAAACTTCAGCTCACCCACACCGGATCACTTTGTCTCCTCCCGCATCACGAACCATCAGCCGGGCAGCCACAAGCAGTAGTGTAGTTGTATCCAGCACGGGAAGGAAGGCAATCTCCAGGTAAGATTTGCATATAATTTATTCCATATGTACAAACTTTTTACAAGGCAGGTACAGGCAGCCCCTAGACGGGGGGGATTTGACATGGGATGCGTTTCGACCATATTGTAATACGATTGAAACGTGTTGCAAGTCGGATCCCCCCCCCCCTTTCTAGGGGCTGCCTGCACCTACCTTGTATAAATTTTGTATATATGGAAATCTTACCTGGAGAGTTGTTTGATCACATATGCTAATTAGGGAGCTTGGTGCACCCTCGGTGTGATCAAGAGTCTCGGTGCACCGTTCCTTCCGTCCAATGCTTTTGCATGTTCCACCTCCCTTCATTGGGGATTGACAGCTGGCTTGCCTGAGCTTTCTGTACAGCTTTCTTTCTAGTCTAGTGTTTAAATTCAGTTTAGAGCCTAGTTTTGGGAGAGAATGTGTTTAATGGGAGTCGGTCAGCACAGAATGACTGTTCAAACCAAGTTCAAGGCTCGGTGCACCCTTGCCGTAGCCAAACAGTTCAGTGTTCAGTGCATCCACTCACCGACTTGTTTATCATCTATCTCTGCCCTATAAAAAGTTAAAGCTGTCAATCAAAATAGATGGGGGACCGAGATAGACAAAACAAGTAGTTGGGAAGGAGCACTTAAAGGTTTGGCCACACCAAGGGTGCACCAAGCGCCTGTACTTGGTTTGAACAGTCATTCTGTGCTGACAGATTGCTTTTAAAGGGGGCTTTACACGCTGCGACATCGCTAATGCGGAGTCGTTGGGGTCACGG
Source organism: Anomaloglossus baeobatrachus (assembly GCF_048569485.1). NCBI lineage: Eukaryota > Metazoa > Chordata > Amphibia > Anura > Aromobatidae > Anomaloglossus > Anomaloglossus baeobatrachus. The sequence continues at coordinate 33,926,439 of NC_134356.1, read as the reverse complement.
AATTTGTGACGCACATCTGGCCGCATTAGCGATGTTGCTGCGTGTGACACCAATGAGCGATTTTGCATCGTTGCAAAAACGTGCAAAATCGCTCATCGGTGACATGGGGGTCCATTCTCGATTATCGTTACTGCAGCAGTAACGATGTAGTTCGTCGCTCCTGCGGCAGCACACATCACTCCGTGTGACACCGCAGGAACGAGGAACCTCTCCTTACCTGCCTCCCGGCCGCTATGCGAAAGGAAGGAGGTGGGCGGGATGTTCCGGCCGCTCATCTCCGCCCCTCCGATTCTATTGGGCGGCCGCTCAGTGACGTCGCTGTGACGCCGCACAGACCGCCCCCTTAGAAAGGAGGCGGTTCGCCGGTCACAGCGACGTCCCCGGGCAGGTAAGTATGTGTGACGGGTCTGGGTGATGTTGTGCGGCACGGGCACCGATTTGCCCGTGTCGCACAACAGATGGGGGCGGGTACCCACGCTAGCGATATCGGGACCGATACTGCAGCGTGTAAAGTAGCCTTAAGAATCTAAAATTAGTTTTGAGCTCAAGTCTAGGGTTGGAATAAGTTTAGGGATATGTTCTAGAGTGTGAATTTATTTAAGAAATTACTCTGGGGTCTTTAGCAGTGTTAAATTTTGGGGTTCAATCCGAATTAGTTGTCATGGGTGTGTCACAGGTGACAAACAGTCCTGTGATGTCCAGCAATAGAAGGTCACAGCGTTTGGCTGCACAAACTGCTCTCTGACTTTCTATTATTCCTACATCAGTGTTTAGTGTACTAGGTATCTTCTCTCCTTGGTTTTAATCCTTTTCCCTTTAGGACTCTGTGGAGCTCCTTCCTTTCAGCTGCAAAGCATTTGTATTTCCCGCTGGGTTTAAGTACTCTAATTTTCCCTGGACTTGTTGTGCTGGTGGTATTCAGTTCCTTCACAAGCTCTTGGATGCAAGCAGGCTGCTTGCACTCATCAGTAGGATCGTAGCTACTCTTTACTGAACTTCTTAATGAGTCATCTAGAGATAAGTTGTTTGTTGATTTCCCTTGTTTGTTATAACCAGTGTGTCCGTTATTGCCTGGAGGGGTTGACGAAGAGCTCATCCCATCTGCTCCCTACCTATGGCCAAGATCAGGGTCAGCCTAGGGTCAGTGTTCAGACTCGGCGCATAGGTGTGGAACGTATCTAGGGCGGTGAGGGAACCCATAGCCCAATGGTAGGCTTGGGCAGGGGTCACCATCTCCCCCTTTCCTAGACCCATTTTCTTGGTACTTCCCCATACCTAGCGTGACATTGCTTTAGTGTTCTTATGTTTATGAGAAAGAGGTTTAATATTTACTGGTGTTCAGTTCGGAAACTCATCTACCAACCTAGGTGGACCTTTACTAAAATTAGTCAAATACTCCTGCTACAGAAAATGGTTTTTGAAGAGCCTACAGAAAATTTACCACTGATTTTCCGAATTAAGGCTACTAAAGTTAACGCCTGCACTCTGATGCTCAGCGTCTTCTCCATTGGTGGTCACTGCTGAGAGTATCATGTTCTCCCAATGACTGGTCCAGATCTACAGTACGTTTGCTCTTATACCATTCCAAAGACCGTGGGAAAAAAGCAGGTTGCCCTTCGTCTTCACACAGCTCAGTGTAATGTAAACACCTCGCCTGCTGATCTTCCGGACTGTTTCCATTGATTTTGTGCCTCAGAGAAGGGTACAGGATTGTTAGAGACATGTAAAGCTTCATCGGCAGCCACGCTCAATTCATCTCCGGGACCCAGCCATTCAGATCCTTCTCCATAGTCACGTCAACCCGTTAAGTGCTGGACACTTCTGCAGGACGAGCAGCCGGGCTGCATTCTTCCCCTATGCCGGTTAAAATAAATAGCAACTATTTTGGACAATCCTAGGCACCGTATATTACGTGGATCTAGGAGATGTTCCAACTTCTATCCAATGCATGAACATTAACTAAGGATATGATACAAAATATTGGTTTCTTCTCGTAATTACTAAAAAAATAAAAATTGTTTGTAGGGCATGATCTTCGAAAAAATGCTCAAGTTTTCCTAAGACTTCCATTATACTCAGAGTCCAGCTCGTCCAAGCATCAAAATGTTTGTTACAAGTACCGAGCACCCGAGCATGGTAGTGCCCGCTCATCACTAGTTACCAGTACTGAGCACCCGAGCATGGTAGTGCCCGCTCATCACTAGTTACCAGTACTGAGCACCCGAGCATGGTAGTGCCCGCTCATCACTAGTTACCAGTACTGAGCACCCGAGCATGGTAGTGCCTGCTCATCACTAGTTACGAGTACTGAGCACCCGAGCATGGTAGTGTCCGCTCATCACTAGTTACCAGTACTGAGCACCCGAGCATGGTAGTGCCCGCTCATCACTAGTTACCAGTACTGAGCACCCGAGCATGGTAGTGCCCGCTCATCACTAGTTACCAGTACTGAGCACCCGAGCATGGTAGTGCCTGCTCATCACTAGTTACGAGTACTGAGCACCCGAGCATGGTAGTGCCCGCTCATCACTAGTTACCAGTACTGAGCACCCGAGCATGGTAGTGCCCGCTCATCACTAGTTACGAGTACTGAGCACCCGAGCATGGTAGTGCCCGCTCATCACTAGTTACCAGTACAGAGCACCCGAGCATGGTAGTGCCCGCTCATCACTAGTTACTAGTACTGAGCACCCGAGCATGGTAGTGCCCGCTCATCACTAGTTACCAGTACTGAGCACCCGAGCATGGTAGTGCCTGCTCATCACTAGTTACGAGTACTGAGCACCCGAGCATGGTAGTGCCCGCTCATCACTAGTTACCAGTACTGAGCACCCGAGCATGGTAGTGCCCGCTCATCACTAGTTACGAGTACTGAGCACCCGAGCATGGTAGTGCCCGCTCATCACTAGTTACCAGTACAGAGCACCCGAGCATGGTAGTGCCCGCTCATCACTAGTTACCAGTACTGAGCACCTGAGCATGGTAGTGTCCGCTCATCACTAGTTGCGAGTACTGAGCACCCGAGCATGGTAGTGCCCGCTCATCACTAGTTACGAGTACAGAGCACCCGAGCATGGTAGTGCCCGCTCATCACTAGTTACGAGTACTGAGCACCCGAGCATGGTAGTGCCCGCTCATCACTAGTTACGAGTACTGAGCACCCGAGCATGGTAGTGCCCACTCATCACTAGTTACGAGTACTGAGCACCCGAGCATGGTAGTGCCCGCTCATCACTAGTTAGAAGTACCGAGCACCCGAGCATGGTAGTGCCCGCTCATCACTAGTTACGAGTACCAAGCACCCGAGCATGGTAGTGCTCCCTCATCACTAGTTACCAGTACTGAGCACCTGAGCATGGTAGTGCCCACTCATCACTAGTTACGTATTCAGAGCACCCGAGCATGGTAGTGCCTGCTCATCACTAGTTACGAGTACTGAGCACCCGAGCATGGTAGTGCCCGCTCATCACTAGTTACCAGTACTGAGCACCTGAGCATGGTAGTGCCCACTCATCACTAGTTACGTATTCAGAGCACCCGAGCATGGTAGTGCCCGCTCATCACTAGTTACGAGTACTGAGCACCCGAGCATGGTAGTGCCCGCTCATCACTAGTTACGTATTCAGAGCACCTGAGCATGGTAGTGTCCGCTCATCAATAGTTACCAGTACTGAGCACCAGAGCATGGTAGTGCCCGCTCATCACTAGTTACCAGTACTGAGCACCAGAGCATGGTAGTGCCCGCTCATCACTAGTTACGAGTACCGAGCACCCGGGCATGGTAGTGCCCGCTCATTACTAGTTACGAGTACTGAGCACCTGAGCATGATAGTGCCCGCTCATCACTAGTTACCAGTACTGAGCACCTGAGCATGGTAGTGCCCACTCATCACTAGTTACGAGTACTGAGCACCCGAGCATGGTAGTGCCCGCTAATTACTAGTTATAATGTGAGGATGCAGCGTTCTTATGCAATGACAGAATCAATTGTGTAGACTGTGGCAGAGCAGATCAAAACTACGACTGCTTCCCCCACCAAAAAAAAATATTTTACTATGATAATTAATATGTACATTGCATGATAAGAGCTAGGCACAGCTGACATTTTTTCAGTTTTCTTAGGGTACTTTCACACTTGCGTTGTTTTCCTTCCGTCACAATCCGCCCTTTTGGAAAACAGCGGAATCCGTTAACGGATTCCGCTGTTTCCCATAGACTTGTTTGGATGACGGATTGTCCCAAAAGGACTTGCGTTGCTTCCGCTGGGCGACGCTGCGCTGCTTCTGCCCAGCGGGAGGAACGCAGCATATAATGTTTTTTTGAGCAGCGGAATCCTTAGGATTTCACTGCGCATGCTCTCTCTGGCTCCCTGCACCCGTAACTAAGGTAAATATCGGGTAACCAAGCAAAGTGCTTTACCCGATATTTACCCTGGCCACGTGTGCAGGGAGCTCGACACTTCCCCGCTCGGCTCCACCCACTCCGCCCACCGCACACATTCTCGGCGGCCGAGCGATCAGCTGACCGTTCACAATAGTCTGCCGCCGGTGAAACTGTGTATAAAAAAAAAAAAGGCTGATTCCGTTGTTTTGTACGATCCGTTGCATCCGTCACACAACGCAATGCAACGGATACCGTTCAACGCAAGTGTGAAACTAGCCTTAAGTGCATTTTTCAGACAGCAGAGGCAACTGATAGCGAAATACAATCTCTGATCAGGCGAGTACGGACGGTTCCTTGCAGGCCCTTATTACTCAGTCTCTCAATAGAGGCCTCTGTCAGATCATCGCTTGTGGGTGTTTTATTAGACAGGACTAAAAAGTCTTTGTTGATAGTACACCAGGTATTTAAGGCTAGGTAGCCTTATAACGGTACATAGCTTGGTCTTTTCTGTAGTCACATATGGATGCGAAACCTGGACAATGACAGAACAAGAATCAACGCCTCCAAATTGTGGTGCTGGAGAAGGATGTTATCAATACCATGGATGTCAAAAAGAACAAACATGAATTTTGGAACAAATCAAGCCAGACGTCACTTGAAGCAAGTATCACCAAGCTACGACCCTCTACACATCATATGCAGAAGACAACAATCAATGGAGAAGGTCATCATGGTGTAAAGAATAGAAGGAACAAGGCGAAGAGGAAGACCAGCCACCCGATGGCTTGATACTATCAAGATGACGTCGGAGAAGACCCTGACTGCCAAGATCGATCTTCCTACATATCGTTCATTCATCAAGTCACCATGGCTCGAGATCGAGCTGAAGACCGATAAAAAAAAAAGAAAGCCCTATAAATTGTCTTGAGTCCTTAAAGGAGTTGTCCGACATTAGCTTAACAAAAAATGTTTGAGTTTATCTGTGCTGTATTGTCATATAAATCACACCTACATTGTTATTTTTTGTTTTCTAACTTTTGTTCCTCTTGAATTATCCCTTTATTCTCGGCAGCTTCTTGTTTACATTCAGCTCCAGTAAACATGACCACTTCCCGTGCTGAACCTCAGTCAGAGCTGTCACCGCCCGGCCTCAGTGTCCAGCCCCACCCCAGTGTCCAGCCTCGCCCCCTGCCCGCCCTCTGCCCACACATTCCCTGTCAGTATTCTTCCCCAGCACCTGACCTGGTATCACTACAGCATTGCAAATAACAGCCCCACATCGGGCTCTGCACCGCACACGCACACATATGGCTCTGCACCGCACACGCACACATATGGCTCTGCACCGCACACGTATGCTCTGCACCGCACACGCACACATATGGCTCTGCACACGCACACATATGGCTCTGCACCGTACACGCACACACATGGCCCTGCACACGCACACATATGGCTCTGCAACCCCCCCCATCCCCATCGGGAACACATGTGGAGTACATACTCACTTGTCCTCGGTCCCCGCCGCTCCTGCACGTTCGCTCGCTGTCTGTGCTCTGGCCATATCAGCACAGTAGTGACGTCACCGCTGTGCTGAAGAGAGCACAGACAGCGGGAGGGACAGTGATGAGAAGCAGCGCTGCGCTGCTTCTCATCAGCACTTTCAAATGTACCGGCATCGGTGATCTGTGATGCCGGTACATTTGAATGTGTGATCCTGAGCAGGGGGCCCGGTGCAGTGCTGACACCACGGCAGCTGCCGCCAGGCCCCGCCCCCCGGTCACGGACCCCACAGCAGTGCAGGGGGAGGTTACTGGAGGTAAAAGAGGTGCGGGGGAATGTGTGGGAGGGTGCAGGGAAGGGGGGCGGGGCTCATCACACTGTAGACACCCAGCAGGGAGGCGACATGCTGTTCCACATTTGCATGTCAACATGGCCCTGCCCATGTTGACATGAAATGACCGGAAGCAGCAAAATCGCGGCAGGAGCGGTCACATGACCGCTCTGAGCCGGGGGAGAGGGGCTGACAGGAGGGCAGGTAAGTGGTCTCTATCTACTTACCTGCCCCAATGTAGCCCAATAGGGAGATAAAAAACAAAAATGTCAAAGAAGCCGGATAACCCCTTTAACACAGACTGTACGCTATAAGAACAATACAGTTTTTACTGTCTTAGTGCATCGAGTACTTCCTGCTGTTTACTCAACTCTTCAGTCTGCTCCAGGGGTTCTTCTTCAGTCTGCACCAGGGGTTCTTCTTCAGTCTGCACCAGGGGTTCTTCTTCAGTCTGCACCAGGGGTTCTTCTTCAGTCTGCACCAGGGGTTCTTCTTCAGTCTGCACCAGGGGTTCTTCTTCAGTCTGCACCAGGGGTTCTTCTTCAGTCTGCACCAGGGGTTCTTCTTCAGTCTGCACCAGGGGTTCTTCTTCAGTCTGCACCAGGGGTTCTTCTTCAGTCTGCACCAGGGGTTCTTCTTCAGTCTGCACCAGGGGTTCTTCTTCAGTCTGCACCAGGGGTTCTTCTTCAGTCTGCACCAGGGGTTCTTCTTCAGTCTGCACCAGGGGTTCTTCTTCAGTCTGAACCAGGGGTTCTTCTTCAGTCTGCACCAGGGGTTCTTCTTCAGTCTGCACCAGGGGTTCTTCTTCAGTCTGCACCAGGGGTTCTTCTTCAGTCTGCACCAGGGGTTCTTCTTCAGTCTGCACCAGGGGTTCTTCTTCAGTCTGCACCAGGGGTTCTTCCTCAGTCTGCACCAGGGGTTCTTCTTCAGTCTGCACCAGGGGTTCTTCTTCAGTCTGCACCAGGGGTTCTTCTTCAGTCTGCACCAGGGGTTCTTCTTCAGTCTGCACCAGGGGTTCTTCTTCAGTCTGAACCAGGGGTTCTTCTTCAGTCTGCACCAGGGGTTCTTCCTCAGTCTGCACCAGGGGTTCTTCTTCAGTCTGCACCAGGGGTTCTTCTTCAGTCTGCACCAGGGGTTCTTCTTCAGTCTGCACCAGGGGTTCTTCTTCAGTCTGCACCAGGGGTTCTTCTTCAGTCTGCACCAGGGGTTCTTCTTCAGTCTGCACCAGGGGTTCTTCTTCAGTCTGCACCAGGGGTTCTTCTTCAGTCTGCACCAGGGGTTCTTCTTCAGTCTGCACCAGGGGTTCTTCCTCAGTCTGTACCAGGGGTTCTTCTTCAGTCTGCACCAGGGGTTCTTCTTCAGTCTGCACCAAGGGGTTCTTGCCAAGTAGCTCTACAGAGTTTCTCATATAGTTTTTATTGTCTTAATCAATCAATCACACTGTTTGTGTACCAGGTGCTTACAATGCATACAATCATGATCTGGCCTACATCCTGGAAAGCCATTTAATCCATTTAGTTCGTTCAGAATAAAAAAAAAATAATAATAATAATGACCAGAAAATGCCCAAATTCGCTGCACATTACAAAATCTGAAAACATTCTATGTAGCTGTTACGCTCGCGGACCGTGATAAGGCAGCGAACAGTAGTGAACCCACTGGACTACAGGGGCGACCTGGGCGTACCCTGTTGTGAAAGAGGTTTGACTAAGTGCCTACTGGGTACACACCAAGTATCACTCCCAGGGCAGTGTCTGTCACTGTGGCAGCTGACCGCCAGGACACGGACGGGCTCAGGTACGGACAGGTATAGTCTTAGGTGCTGACAGGTGCAGCTGGAACGACTGAGGCAGACAGGACAGCAGGAGCAGGCAGGTACAGAAGGCACAAGATGACAGGTATGAGTAGCTGGACACAGGTACAGCTAACGGACAGTGGGCAATGAGACCTGACAACTAGCTAGCTAGACGGACATGCACTAATTGACTATGTTGCTCAGGCACCTTCCCTAATGGGAGGGTGCCTTAAAAAGGGATATTCCCATCTCCAAGATCCTATCCCAATATGTAGTAGGTGTAATAATAATAATAATAATAATAATAATAATAATAATAATAAATACCTTCAATTAGCAATATAGTATAGTTCTCCTGATTCACTATGTTGTTACCTCATGTTCAGCGAATTACAGGAACATAGGTATCCATAGTTACGACCACGCATGTAGTCACAGCCAGTTAGTTGCTAGTGATCATAACCATGGATACCTAACATCCTGCAATGCTCTGACAATGAAGTAAGCGACAGTGAATCAGAAGAACTATACTACATTCCTAATTGAGGGTATTTGCTAAAATTCTTATTATTACACCTACTACATATTTGGATCGGATCTTAGAGATGGGAATACCCCTTTAAGTACTTAGTGCACCTCAGCTATAGGTTGAGAGGCACTTCCGGGAATAGATGCGCTGGTCCTTTCGTTGATTGAGTATGCACATGAGCCCTAAGCACACTCCCAGGGGACTTGTATGGCATACACAGGCCCTGGGAGCAGGAGGAAGGGAACTCGCATGTGGAAGACCGCAGGGAGGCAAGACAGGACGGTGCAGTCCGGAAGTGGTTGTTAGTGAGTTGTCCCTGCTGGGGAGAAGCATGGGCTGACTGACCGATAAAGTGCTGCAATGAAGTGAAAATATTTTAAAACCCATTTCTGGATATATATCCTTAAAAAGAGAATCTTGGTTATTCCTCCTGGAAATATATGAGTAACTTGACAAGTAGCATATAAAGCGCAGTCATCCCTACACACATATGTGACGCCCTGGAGACTCCAGGTAGTCACAGTTAGGCCCCTCCATTACACCGTTCCCACACTAGGCAACACACAGCGACCTGAAACCCTAGACACCCCCGCTTAAGGAAAGATAGACACACCAGTGGGCGTGACCAGGCGGTTGGTGCACGCCCACCCAGGGGTCTAGACAGCCCAGGGCGGGAAAACAAACAGTCAGTCTAAGAGATTTTCTGTTAGAGTTCAAGTTGAGAGGAGGTGTGCTGGGGCTGTGTGCGGCTCTAGCACAGGAGGTCAAGTTGAACGGTACCAGGGTAGGAGCCCTGGTGCCTCTGGCTAGGTGGCAGTCGGTGGTCTCCATCAGCAGGAGACGGGAAGACGGCTTGGTGGAACTGAGGTGGACCGGGACAGGGTAGTAGCCTGCCGGTACCGACCAGGGGAACCGACCCGGAAACCGTAGCACAAGGGGGGTACTCGGACCCTGAAGCCAGAAATCGGAAGCAAGCGGACTGGTTAATTAACAGATTGAGGCCAGGACTAGAGGTCCTGTCCCACCCAAAGTCCCTAATAGAAGACAACAGCCCACCGATTAGGGAGAAGAGGTCACCGCCAGGGCCCATAGATCCCACGGGCCAGCGTCTGCAGGCATGGCTCCTTAGGCCACATCCAGCCAGGAGCGGACTCCTACATTTCAGACTGGGAAGTCATTTCTACTTAAAACAGTGCAGAGGACAGAGATAGAGACCACCAGCAGGGTGGGGGACCCTGAATGCAACCGGCCGCGGCACCGGCCACCATCACCTTGGTTTACCAGAGACTTGTGTGTTTTACTAACAGTGAGTACACCAGCACCACCAGCGGTCGCCATCCCCTGCACCAAGCCACCGGATCCCGGGGCCACCATCCCTGCCCACAGAGGGGTTAACAACTTGCTGCACAACATCTCCCCCGGGTGCCCCATAACTGCATCGGTGGTGTCCCAACTCACCACACACCGTGGGTGGCGTCACGAACTTAATACGGCCCAGCCCATACATATACGTCCCCCTTTTTATTTGGCGTGTCCCCGAGACCCCCAGGTCTGGAGACCCTCGAGCCACCACCCCTGAAGGTCCGGACTCGAGCAGCGCCGGCTGCTGGCACGGGGGCAGCACACATACAATGTCCAATCAGTTCCCCTATAACAACCACCACTTGCCAAGGTTTGAGAAACTTGTGGCGCTGGTCCCGGACTAGGCTGGTGCAGATTCAATCATTTAATCTTCATTCCATGGGTCGAGGCAGACGGACGATTTTAAGAACAACTTTATTTTAGAACTATAAATAGTAATAAATAAAAGAATATCTCTGAACGAGTCAATTAGTTCTTGTCTGTTCTTGCCCTCGTCTGCTTTCCTTCCCTGGAGTGAGACTGTCAAGTGTATACAAGAAATTTATTTCCAAGAACTTTATATGAATTCGGTGGAAAGAAAAAAAAACAAAAAACAATCTGATATGTCATATCTCTCTCATACTGATCGATCTAGAAAAAAAAATTAGAAAAAAATTCAGCACATTAGAAAATGTGGATGTAGATCCCAGGGCACTGACTTCGCACCCATGTATAATATCTAATGATGGTCAGGCAGCCTGCCAAAATTAGCACTGAAAAGCTGAGGATTTCTTAGCTCCTATTCACACTCGGCTCTCCTCAAACCTTCTGGCGTCTTTTGGAAACCTAAGGCTCTGTGCGCACTAGAGCTTTTTACCCGCGGATTTGCCGCGGAAATTTCTTGAGAAATGTCTGCAATCTTTGTGTAGACATTTCCCAGCAATTTCTATGGGAAAAAAAAAAGCTGTGCGCACTTGTGCGGATTTTTCTCAAGAAATTTCCTTAAGAATTTCTCAAGAAACTTTCTTGAGAAAATGAACATGTCCATTATTTCCGCAGGTACCCTGCGGATTTCGGCAGTACAGCCTGCAAAAATCCGCAGGGAACCACCCACGGGTAAATCGCGGCAATTTCGCGGCTATTCCGCGGCAAATCCGCGGCAAATCCGCATGCGGATTTGCCGCGGATTTTATCCGGAGGTCCGGAAATCTTTCACTCCAAGAAGTTTCTCAAGAAATTTTCTTGAGAAACTTCACAGTTCTAGTGCGCACATAGCCTAAATGTGCATAGGAACCAAAAACTTGCAGTCTAATGGGCTAATAAACTCTCTTTGTATTTACATAAATCATTTTTGGAGTGATTCCTGTTCTTAAATGGATATCCATCCCTCCATCCCTCCCTCCATCCCTCCCTCCCTCCATCCCTCCCTCCCTCCCTCCCTCCCTCCCTCCCTCCCTCCCTCCCTCCCTCCCTCCATCCCTCCCTCCCTCCCTCCCTCCCTCCCTCCCTCCATCCCTCCCTCCCTCCCTCCATCCCTCCCTCCATCCCTCCATCCATCCCTCCATCCATCCCAAATACATCCATCTCATATGTACTCATCCAATACTATCTATCCATCCAACTCACATCCATGTAACTTATAGCATAGCAGATCACTGAGGTATCAGATTACATGTGATTATTCAAGTCTTTTTCAGGGGCATGTCAGTGTTTTACTGAGTGCACCCTGACTGCTGTGCCTGGGTAGTAAGGGGTTAAGTTCCCCTCTCATGTCCAATTCTCCCTCCTCCCCTTCCAAGGGTTTTATCCAATGGGAATGTTCCCATGATCCCTGTCTTTCCCCTATAAATATTCCCTCTTTTCCTGGTTCCGGTCTCTCCTCACCTTGTGAGATCCCGACGCTGCTGTAAGTAACGTTCCCGGTGAGAGATGGCCGAAATGCTGGACCGGGCTGTCAGGGACAGAATCAGGAGGGAGGGAGACGCGTGGCTTGCTGCTATATTGGGTGAGCAGCGTTCCCCTTCCCCTGAGGCTCAACCGCAGGCTCCAGTCGGCAGGCGGCCTGCTCGTACAATCCGCCCTCCAGAGCGTCTGAGTCCAGCATGTAGTTCCCCACTGTGCATGCGCGCGGGACGCTCGCGCGCCCGGCGTGCACGCGACCCTCGTGCACCCCGTGCGCGCGCGAACCGCCCTGTAACGCCCCCACGCCCGCCCACCACAGTGAACGCGGCGGCCGCAAGCCTCTCATGTCCCTCAGGCAAAGCGGCGCCGCTTGAATCAATAAACGCCATCCCTGCGCGCCAAAAAACACGCGGACCCCCAGCCCTGCTACAGCAGCTTAGCCCTCCTCTCTTGATAGCGCCCGCACCTTATCTGATGGGAGGTAATCATAGCCGCAGCTCCTCATCGGCTGAGGAGCCTGCTGATAGTCTGCAGCCCCCACCATCTAATGTGTTACCTTCCCTGTCACACTGCATTACTTCAGAAGTGTGCAGGGTGGGGGCTGCTGCTCCCTCTAATGTTTTCATACCTCCCCAAATGTCTCAACAGTCTATGAACCCGAGGGAGGGAATGGCTTTGCCTCCTGCCGCAGCTGCAGTGATGGCCTTACCTCCTGCGGCTGCTGCGGTCATGGCTTTGCCTCCTGCGGCAGTGGTAGTGACGGCTGTGCCTCCTGCAGCTCCTGGAGTGATAGCCTTGCCTCTTGCAGCTCATGTGGGTATGGCTTTGCCCCCTGCGGCTCCGCAGGTGCTGCCGTTCCAAACGGCAGCGCCTCCGGCGATGGCATTGTCAGCTGCAGTACAACCGGCGATGGCTGTGCCCCCTGAGCTGCAGAACCTACCACGGGTCCTCCATGTTCAGGATGCAGCGGGTGCTGGAAGCACGGCCCACGGTAGGCGACGCCGCGGGCGCGGAAACCGCTCCGCTGCCTCCGACTCCTCCTCACGTTCTCGCAGCCCATATAGGCGCAGGCGATACAGTAGGGACCGCAGTCGCCGCTCAGCCTATTCTGAGCGACAGTCACGTTCATCTAGGAGATGCCGTAGGTCTCGCTCATCAAGATGGCGTTCACCATCAACCACGGCTGAGTCATCCGATGACTCCAGGACATCCAGCAGGTACTCTCGTCGCACATCACGCCGCCAGAGAGATGCCGAACCCTATTTGGTTCAACCACATGCTGCCGACTCGGTAGCGGCTCCACACGTATCGGTGAATCCCACAGATGCTCCAGCGGTCGGTGAGTACAACTATTCTGGGGCTTGGGGAGGTGCTGATAATACAGTTATGTCTTTAAAAGCTCTGCTAGCTCATTTAAATACCCCGGGTAATAAAATACTGGTTAACCCCCTATTACTTGGAAATCAGCCCGAGAAGAGATTTCAGCCTCCTCCTCGGGCTGATATACATAAGGACACGTTCTTTTGTGGTATGTCCCCTTTGGGCTCTCACCTTGACCCAGAGACGGTTACCAAAATATGGGCTAATGATTACATAGACATTTGGTCGCTGGTTTCAACTAACCAATTTACGGTTGACAAAGAGGCGTTCCGCCGAACGCCCTTTTGACAAAAAACCCAGGGTCGCAAAAACTATCAATAACTGGCTGCAAGCCTTTTTTGTATTGGGAGGTGTTATCGGTCAGAAACACCCCGAACGCTGTTCGGAACTTTTTATATATGTTGATTCCATCTATAACGCATACAAAGCGCATGGCAGATCTGCGTGGTGGCGTTATGATGAGGATTTCAGGCGTGGTTTAGCTCTGCAACCTCACTTGGGGTGGGGGGTTAAAGCTAATGATTCCTGGTTGCGCCTCATGATGACTCCTAAAGCCCCCTTTCATGCCGCGGCCCCTGGCAACTCCGCCGGTTCCAGTTCAGTGGCCGTGCGTAGACCCGGCACATGTTAGCAATTCAACGAAGGGCACTGCCGATTCTTTGGTCTCTGCAGGTATAAGCATGAATGTTCTACTTGCGGAGGCTCCCACGCAGCGGCCAAATGCCCACGCCCTTCTGCGAAATTGCCAACAAAGCCGTCAAACCCACCTGAAAATCGAGACGCCGGTGAGCGTAGCCGAGATGGGGCCGTGGCTCGACCGGTACCCCAATAAGGGCGCGGCGGCGCAGCTGCGCTTCGGCTTCACTTTTGGATTCTTTACCCCTTTTAAACTTAACAGACACCCCCTTTTTGCCCGTAATCTAAAGTCTGCGACGGAACTTCACGAGGTTTTACTTGATAAAATAAACAGCGAGTTAGACAAAGGCAGATTAAAGGGACCCTTTGATTCAATACCTTTTTACAACTTACGGGTGTCCCCGCTGGGGGTTGTTCCGAAGAAGGAGCCTGGGAAATTTCGTTTAATTCACCACCTTTCCCATCCGAAAGGTTTGTCCGTCAATGATGGTATACCCGAATCGGATGCGTCAGTCACGTACGTCTCTTTTGACAAAGCTGTTGCGTTAGTTAGGCAAGTGGGACCTGGGGCTTTGATGGCCAAGTCAGATATTGAGTCGGCTTTCCGCCTTCTTCCGGTCCACCCGGATTGCTACCATCTGTTGGGATGTTTCGTAGATGGTTTTTACTATTACGATACATGCCTTCCCATGGGTTGCTCAATCTCTTGCTCCTATTTTGAGCTATTCAGTTCTTTCTTGGAATGGGTCGTGAAGGTTGAATCTGGTTCCCAATCTATTATTCATTATCTTGACGACCTCCTTTTTGTTGGCCCTCAAGATTCCACCCATTGCCAGCTTCTATTGGATACGTTTTGCAGTTTTATGTCCAGATTCGGTGTTCCTTTGTCGAAGGACAAAACAGTCGGCCCCTCCCAGGTTCTTTCTTTCCTCGGTATTGAGATAGATTCCAATGCGATGCTTTTCCGCCTCCCGGATGACAAGGTATTAAAGCTGCGCTCGCTGATTATGGGTTTTTGTTCGGTTCGTAGTGTGACCCTTCGTCAGATGAAATCTTTGCTGGGCCTTCTCGTATTCGCCTGTCGTGTCATGCCAATGGGCCGGGTTTTTTCCCGAAGGTTATCACTCGCTACTAAAGGAATTCGCCTCCCTCATCACCGCATCAGGATTACCCCCTGCTTGAAAGCTGATTTGTTTATCTGGAATGATTTTGTATCCAGGTATAATGGTCAAACTTGTTTCCAGGATAACTTTCTTTCCAATGAAGAACTATCACTTTTTTCCGATGCATCGGGATCGTTGGGTTTTGGCGTTATTTTTGGCGATCAATGGTGTGCTGAGAAATGGCCTCAATCTTGGCACGCCAGAGGTTTCGTGTCCAACCTGACTCTCCTTGAGTTGTTCCCCATTGTAACAGCTGTCATGATCTGGGGCTCGGCCTTCAGAAATAAACGGATTTTATTCTGGACAGATAATATGTCCGTGGTGCACGCGATAAACCATCTGACTTCATCCTCTTTGCCAGTCCTAAAGTTACTTAGATTTTTCGTGCTGCGTTGCCTCGAGCTCAATATGTGGTTCAGGGCTCGCCATGTGCCTGGCAGGTGCAACGCTATCGCTGACTCACTTTCCAGTTTTCAATTTCAGAAATTCCGGCAGCTCTGTCCTCGCGCCCAACCAGAGGGAATATCGTGTCCACTCAGCATATGGGACCTGCTGGAATGCAGCTGATGCCATTGGTGACGTCTTCAGTGGCCTCGAGGACTTCGCTGGCTTACGGTAAGGCATGGGAGGAATGGCTATTTTTCGCAGCTAATTACCTGGTTTCTACTTCTGATTCTGCCAGACTGGACGTTACCTGCCAGTATCTGCATCATCATGCGACTGTCGGGACTGGCTTTTCATTTCAAGCTTCGAGGTTGGTCGGACGTTACTAAGTTTTTTATAGTCCAGCAAGCAGTTAAGGGGTGGGGTAGGGGGCAGCCCAGAAGGGAGTGTAGAAGGCTGGTTTCCTTTAGCCTTCTTTCTCGTATCATCGGGCATATCTCCACTGTTTGTCCTCCTCCTTTTGAGTCTGCCCTTTTCTCCGCCTCTTTTGCTATTGCCTTTTTTGGCACATTGCGCATTAGCGAGTTGGTTTCTCCTGCCAGAGGCACCCACGGGGGCCTTCGGCACGACGACATCGCATTGTGTAATGGGGGTTTAAGGATTAGAATTCGGAAATCTAAGACCGATCAAACCGGGAATGGCTGCTGGATATCTTTGCTATTCATGGCCCAGTATGCCCTGTTACATTGACCCATAACTATATCGCTTTGCGCCATGGTAGCGCTTCCTTCCTAGTCCATGAAGATGGTTCGTCTCTGACGAGATTCCAATTTTTAGCTGTTTTCCGTAAATGTTTAAGGTTCCTGGGCTTTCCCGCCGGCGAATTTGGTACTCACTCCTTCCGGATTGGGGCGGCGACTGAGGCCGCTCGGGCGGGATTGCCCAATGAAGTCATTCAGCGCATAGGCCGGTGGCGTTCCGCGTGTTTTGCGAGCTATATTAGACCAGAATTACTGCTTTTGTAATCAATTTTCTTTTGCACAGGTTTGCCTTCTTGTACATGTGTCACTGACAGTTTTCTCCTTCTAGGAGCTGCCAAGCCTGTCATTTGGTTATTGGGACACTCCTATATTTTCTGGGCAGGACAGCGGGCTGAGAATCGACCTGGAGGACGTGCCCTTGGCTTTTGTGGCTTCGAAGTCAATTGGAGAGGCGTCAGGGGCCTCATATGGCCTCAAGTTATACCGGAGGTTGTGGAAATTGCGAGGTCTGCCTTAACTCCAGTGGTCCTCGTCATTCACGCCGGGGGAAATGACCTCGGTGCCCGCCGTTTGGTGGAACTTATCACCACAATGAGGTCAGACGTGGACAAGTTTCATGCCTTTTTTCCCTGAACTTGTCCTTGTTTGGTCCGAGGTCGTTTCCCGGCCTGTTTGGCGAGGGGCTCAAGGAGCTGCAGCTCTTGAACGTTCGAGGCGGACACTCAATTCGCGTATTTCGCGTTTTGTCCGCTTTAAGGCGGGGATCGTCGTTAGACACTGGCAATTGGAAGGGGACAATTCCTCCCTGATGTTGAACGATGGCGTTCATTTGAATGACATTGGCCTAGACATATTTTTATCAGGCCTGCAAGACAGTATTGAGCAGGCCTTGTTCATTATGGGTGGGGGTCGGAGCACAGTCTAGGCCCTCTGCTCCTCCGTGGCGGTTTCAAGCAAAACAGTTCAATTACGAAAGCTAAAGTGCGCCGGAAGTCCGGCCTGGCACAAAGTTTCGTTTGAAAGTGGTTATTTATAATGATTAATTGTGCTGTGACCGACCTCCATCCACAATAAAAGATGAGAGTTGTTTACTATTTTTATAAAGCTCTCCTAATAAAGTTTGTATTTTTGGTTAATTTGTCTCGGAGTGGTTAATCGGACATGGGAGGGTTTTGGTTGAGGGTAATCAGGTCTCAGCAGTCAGAGAGCAGAGAGAAAGAAACACAGATACATACTGAGTTCTGCTACTGGCTTTCTAGTAAGTGTTTTACCTCACCACATAAATGGATTCACAGCTACACTGCTCAGTACTGCTGTATAATGTCCACCATGCTACTGCTACATAGGTTGTTCCACAAGCAGGAGAGCAGGAATTCCTCACGTCTGTGTGTGCTGTGTAAGGGAGACATCATAGCAACTAGTCTCTATTACACCCACTAACTCAGAAACCAATGGAAATTAGAAAGCTTACGGAGGAGAAAACGTCTGTTTCTTAGGTTGCACTATACAGACACAGGAGAGCAAGTAACCCTCATATCTGTGTGTGCTGTGTATGGGAGACATGATACCAGCTAGCCTCTACTACACCCACTAGCTCACAAACAACTGAAAATTAGAGAGCCTGTAGAGAAGAAAACTTGCTTCTTAGGTTGTGCCACATAGAGACAGGTGAACAGGAATCCCTCATGTCACTGTGTGCTGCGTATGGGAGACATAATAGCAGCTAGTTTCTACTACACAAAACTAGCTCAGAGCCTGAAGAAGAGCAAACTTCTGATTCTTAGGTTGTACTATACAGACTGGAGAGCAGGAATCCCTCATGTCTGTGTGTGCTGTGTATGGGAGACATCATAGCTGCTAGTCTTTACTACACCCACTAGCTCAGAGACAACTGAAAATTAGAGAGTCTGTAGAGGAGCAAACTTCAGCTTCTTAGGTGAAACTACATAGAAAGGAGAGCAGGAATCTCTTATGTCACGGTGTGCTGTGTATGGGAGACATCATAGCAGCTAGTCTCTACTACACCCACTAGCTCAAAAAGAACTGAAAATTAGAGAGCCTGCAGAGGAGACAACTTCTGTTTCTTAGGTTGTGCAACATAGAGACAGGAGAGCAGGAATCCCTCATGTCAGGGTGTGCTGTGTATGGGAGACATGATACCAGCTAGCCTCTACTACACCCACTAGCTCACAAACAACTGAAAATTAGAGAGCCTGTAGAGAAGAAAACTTGCTTCTTAGGCTGTGCTACATAGAGACAGGTGAACAGGAATCCCTCATGTCACTGTGTGCTGCGTATGGGAGACATAATAGCAGCTAGTTTCTACTACACAAAACTAGCTCAGAGCCTGAAGAAGAGCAAACTTCTGATTCTTAGGTTGTACTATACAGACTGGAGAGCAGGAATCCCTCATGTCTGTGTGTGCTGTGTATGGGAGACATCATAGCTGCTAGTCTTTACTACACCCACTAGCTCAGAGACAACTGAAAATTAGAGAGTCTGTAGAGGAGCAAACTTCTGATTCTTAGGTTGTACTATACAGAGACAGAAGAGCAGGAATCCCTGATGTCTGTGTGTGCTGCATATGGGAGACATCAGTCTCTACAACACCTACTAGCTCAGAGCCTGTAGAGGACAGAGGACAGTGTGGATGAGACAGGGCATAATATATTGCTATTGCAAATGAAAAAACCGCATAGAGTAGCTATACAAGAAAATTCATAAGACCATTATAGGATTGCATTATTTGAGATCAGATGACAAGAAGCACTGATCTACCACCACTACATAATAGTATGGAATTTATATAACATGACTTCATACAGCATCACATGGCCGGAAACGAAATATTAGTACGTCAGATAGGCATTACATAGTAATGATAATTATAGACAGACACAAGGTCATGTAATATAAGCTATAATGGCAACAGTACTAAAGTAGATACCTGGTATCAAGTCTGGTATCAACTATCAGTATATTGCCAAACCATTCAAAG
Source organism: Anomaloglossus baeobatrachus (assembly GCF_048569485.1). NCBI lineage: Eukaryota > Metazoa > Chordata > Amphibia > Anura > Aromobatidae > Anomaloglossus > Anomaloglossus baeobatrachus. The sequence continues at coordinate 33,907,333 of NC_134356.1, read as the reverse complement.
AATGCAGTTAAATACTGCTTAGTAGATGCTGCCCATGAAGATGATGAAAAAATCCAAAAGGATGGCAGATCAGGGTGCTTCCATGATGGATACCAACCAGTGATCCCTCGACCGAACACACCGCCCTGCACCTCGACGCGCGTTTCGCAACAGCTTCGTCGGCAGGTCCGTATTTTTCACCTCATGGAGACACTATACTGACACACCGAGTCCTTATGGCTTTACTATGTACATGAGGCCTCAAGGTGGTCATATGCTACTAGTTGAAAGCTCGGTTACCCATAAATGGTTATTTCTTTTGAAGGTGATTGGGAAAGAAGTGGGTGCCTGACTTCTGCCAATATGCCCAATGTTCATGGACATCTGTCACCATAAGACAGGAGACCACCACATACTTTGGATTCTGATCCCACATCTCAAGAACGAGGCTCTGAAAATCTCTGTTACGAGTGGTGGCCACACAGTTAGACCCATTGGCAGTGAAGGGAGCGGGGGTGTATCGGTCAACAACTCCATTTTAAAGAGGCATTCAGATCCTCATTCTTAGGATCATTGGAGAATCCGGATGTCATGAGAAAGATATTACTCAAGTTGCCGAGATGGGACAACTAGTTTAATTCTAATGCTAGTAATACTAGTAATACTATATATAATGTACAATATCAGGGAATTTATGAACATATACTTTCATCTACATATATTCCACATGCATCTATGTTATCCAATCTGTAAGGAAATCTCCCTTGTTTGTGACTGTGGAGAAATCTAAACCCTGTTTAGTCAAAATGTTAAAAAGTTCAACATTCTCACCAACAAGGGGCGGGAGGGGAGCGGGGGGGGGGGGGGGCTATTTGAACTGCAGGAGGATAAGAAGAAAAATAAACTTTAGGAACGGTCTCATTCACGAGTTCCTAATGCCAGGGAACACATTGCACGCAGCTGTCTTCAGCAAAAGTAAAATAAATAACGCTGAATCAAAAACGTAAAAGACGGACAGACGCGGAGGGGCGTAAGTGGGGGGAAGATTGTCTTTAATCACGCCGGTGAGGATGCAATCTTAAATCAATTACTCCTAACACTTGTTGACATTTCAGCATTTGGTTTACGCAATTACGGTGGAGAGCTTTAGGCTACGTTCACACGAGAGACACAACGCCGCCCGTGTCACTGCCTGATCACAAACGGACCTGTGTCGATTCATGAGCGAAGGGGGAATCACCATCTAAAGCTTTATGGAAAGATGGCGGAGATAAAAAAGTACTTGTAGTGGTCCAAGAGTCACGGCAGGTGGATGGAAGGTCCAAGCAGTCCGATTTAAGAAGGTGATTGATATAGAGAGATCATCACATGTAAAATATTTTGAGAAGAATCAAACGTCTTCTCACTCCAGTCATAGCCCATGGCACTGAAGACATGTCTGAACCTCAGTCATTGTCATCAGTGCCATAAACTACTAGTTTTAACTGGCTGACATCTTCCATGGAGTATAGAGAGTTGAGGACCTCAGGCTGACGTCTTCCATGGAGAATAGAGTTGAGGACTTCTGGCTCACGTCTTCCATGGAGGATAGAGTTGAGGACTGCTGGCTGACGTCTTCTATGGAGGATAGAGTTGAGGACTTCTGGCTCACGTCTTCCATGGAGGATAGAGTTGAGGACTGCTGGCTGACGTCTTCTATGGAGGACAGAGTTGAGGACTTCTGGCTCACGTCTTCCATGGAGGATAGAGATGAGGTCTTCGGGCTGACATCTTCCATGGAGAATAGAGTGGAGGGCTTCTGGCTGACGTCTTCCATTGAAGATAGAGTGAGGGCTTCTGGCTGATGTCTTCTATGGAGGGTAGAGTTTATGACCTCTGGCTGACATTTTCCATGGAAGATAGAGTTGAGGACTTCTGGCTGATGACTTCCATGGAGGGTAAAGTTGAGGACTTTTGACCCAAGCAGAGTTGATCCCAAGAGAGGAACCAACACAAATCTAACACTTGCTTTGAACCCTTTATGGCCAGTGATTTTTGCTTTTTCATCTTCATATTACTTTCCCTTTATACAGTTAGGTCCAGAAATATTTGGACAGTGACACAAGTTTTGTTATTTTAGCTGTTTACAAAAACATGTTCAGAAATACAATTATATATATAATATGGGCTGAAAGTGCACACTCCCAGCTGCAATATGAGAGTTTTCACATCCAAATCGGAGAAAGGGTTTAGGAATCATAGCTCTGTAATGCATAGCCTCCTCTTTTTCAAGGGACCAAAAGTAATTGGACAAGGGACTCTAAGGGCTGCAATTAACTCTGAAGGCGTCTCCCTCGTTAACCTGTAATCAATGAAGTAGTTGAAAGGTCTGGGGTTGATTACAGGTGTGTGGTTTTGCATTTGGAAGCTGTTGCTGTGACCAGACAACATGCGGTCTAAGGAACTCTCAATTGAGGTGAAGCAGAACATCCTGAGGCTGAAAAAAAAGAAAAAATCCATCAGAGAGATAGCAGACATGCTTGGAGTAGCAAAATCAACAGTCGGGTACATTCTGAGAAAAAAGGAATTGACTGGTGAGCTTTGGAACTCAAAAAGGCCTGGGCGTCCACGGATGACAACAGTGGTGGATGATCGCCGCATACTTTCTTTGGTGAAGAAGAACCCGTTCACAACATCAACTGAAGTCCAGAACACTCTCAGTGAAGTAGGTGTAAATTGAGCATGCATTTCACTTGCTCAAATCCAGACTTAAGACGGAAAGACCCACAAACAAGCAAGACCTGAAGGCTGCGGCTGTAAAGACCTGGCAAAGCATTAAGAAGGAGGAAACCCAGCGTTTGGTGATGTCCATGGGTTCCAGACTTAAGGCAGTGATTGCCTCCAAAGGATTCGCAACAAAATATTGAAAATAAAAATATTTTGTTTGGGTTTGGTTTATTTGTCCAATTACTTTTGACCTCCTAAAATGTGGAGTGTTTGTAAAGAAATGTGACAATTCCTACAATTTCTATCAGATATTTTTGTTCAAACCTTCAAATTAAACGTTACAATCTGCACTTGAATTCTGTTGTAGAGGTTTCATTTCAAATCCAATGTGGTGGCATGCAGAGCCCAACTCGCCAAAATTGTGTCACTGTCCAAATATTTCTGGACCTAACTGTATGTCGAGAGTTTTTTATTATTAGATGGGTAGTCCTGTTGCCAAAGCCGCATGACAACTTGTTCAAATTACAAGCTAAAGTTTTAATTGATAAAATATTTTTACAGCCTTTACTTGTCACGCTAGGTACGGGGAAGTACAAAGTGAATAGCGAAATGGAAGATAAGGAAACCCTTTGTATATGGAAGGGAAAAATGCTGACCCCTGACCAAACCTACTGCTAGTCCCTATCAGAGCAGGATACATGACCCTAGGAATCCCTAGTGCTGGGCCCTAAATAGGGAACGGGTGGGATGAGCTCTTTGTCAACCCTACTAAACACTATAGACAACACAAGGAGGACACACGGGAAAATGCATGAACTACATATCTACAGATCACACAGGTAGACGTTACCAGAGAGGGGTACAAGCCACCTGCTTGCAACCAAGGTTTGAATGAACTGAAAAATATCATCAGCACCAGTCCAAGGAAGGGGTATTTAAGCACCAAGAGAATACTGATGATCAGCAGCTGGGTGGAAGGTGAGCTCCTGCTGGGTCCAAAAGGGGTTAGAGATGATCCAGCAGGAAAACTACCTATACTAATGAATACTGACAGCAGGAACAATGAAAAGTCAGGGAGCATTTTGAGCAGCCAAATGCTGTGACCTTCTATGGCCAGAAACCGTATGACTGTCTGTTACCAGTGACATTACCGTACAGTATACTGATGTGAGGTTACCAATTATGTGTTTTTTTCACTAGAACACATTTTTGCATTGATGTAGAAATTTTCTTTTAAGTCACTGACACTTGAACATCCAATCCCTTTTAGAATACATTTTTATCCTTCTGTATTGCCATATATTAAGCCAGTCAGTGTTACACTGAGGCAACTCGACCACAGCCAGGGATGACATTTGCCCCTTTAACACTACTTAGACGCTGCGATTAATATTGACCACGCACTCTAAAGGAGTTACACGGTTGACATCTGAGTTCTCTGTAATACCGGCTGTTAGAGTAAGGGTGTCAGCTGTATGCTACAGTCGGCACCCACAAGTGATGATATGGGAACAGGACCTGTACCAACACTGTAACAGACAATTACAGCGCTTTGCAGGACTGACCCCATCTCTGCAACGTAACTGCAAGTCATGGGACTGGAAACGGGTAAAGGAATTGTCCAATTTCTAAAAAAACATGGCTGCTTTCATCGGTGCACTGGATGTGTCTAGTTTCCCAAATCCGCTCTCCTGACGTGAATGGGGATATTCAGAAAAACTCTACATTGTTTAGCACATGCAAAGTAAATTAAAGGGGAATAGGGGACAGCTTTTGATCTCTTGGGATCCCACCACTGTGACATCCATTGATCCTGAGAAAAAGGATCCAGAAGGCACCAGTGGAACATGATGGAGGCAACACAAGTGCCACCAGTCTGCTCAGTGTTTATGGGACTGCCAGATTTTGCCAAGTAGCAGAGCACTAAACTATATCTCAAGCAGAAGGAAAAAAATTCCTTAACTTTTCAGTGAAGGGGGAAACAAAATGGAAGATTTTTTTGGGAGACCAAATATTCTTGAAAGTCTACAAAGATCTCAAGGGCAAGCCTATAGTCACCACCTATCCACTTTTTTTTAGTCTTCAGCTCGATCTCGAGCCATGGTGACTTTATGGATAAAAGCTCTGTAGGAAGATTGATCTTGTGCAGCCTAGATAGGTCCACCAGGGTTCTTCTCCGCCGTGATCTTGATAGTATCAAGCCATCGGGTTGCTGGTCTCCTCTTCACCTTGTTCCTTCTCCAGTGACTTCTCTCTTCTTCGTATAATGTGTCCCAAGTAGGGAAGTTCTATTATTATTATTTATTATTATAGCGCCATTTATTCCATGGCGCTTTACAAGTGAAAGAGGGTATACGTACAACAATCATTAACAGTACAGAACAGACTGGTATAGGAGGAGAGAGGACCCTGCCTGCGAGGGCTCACAGTCTACAGGGAATGGGTGATGGTGCAATAGGTGAGGACAGAGCTGGTTGCGCAGTGGTCTACTGGACTGAGGGCTATTGTAGGTTGTAGGCTTGTTGGAAGAGGTGGGTCTTGAGGTTCTATCTTGGTGATCCTTGCTTCGAGTCACGTGTCTGGCTTGATTTGATCCAAAATTGATTGGTTTGTTCTTCTTGCCATCCATAGTATTGATAACATCCTTCTCCAGCACCACATTTTGAAGGTGTTGATACTTCTTCTGTCTTGTTCCTTTATCGTCCTGTTTTTGCATCCATATGTTACTACAGAAAAGACCAGACTATGTATGAATCGAGTCTTCGTCACCAATGTCGATTTGAGGACCTTGTTTAGTGACTTTGTTGTTAATTTGCTCATAGCTATTCTCCTGTTGGCTTCCGGTGTCGTCGATGTATCTTGAGTGATCATTGACCTATCCACTACCAGTGATGTTAGGGTTAGTCTTCTGTATGGCCATATGTCTTCATAACCTAAAAAAAGAGCACATGTAGATAGGGGAGACCCACACCCATGTTAAAGCAAAAACCACAACTCTTGGATCTGGAGGACCAGTGACCTAACAAGGAGCGTGGTCTATAACGTGACATTGGGTTGTTGAAACTATCCAACCACTACTATGGGGGGCTGTGAAGGACACAGGATGTACTGGAAGCTTCAGACATTATAACCTATTTGCACATTGCCTCCCGACATTATTCAGAGACAGATGATGACCGAACACTGATTATTTATGGCTTGTCATCACTCATGTCTAATCACTCAGTACCTTCAGCTGACCACACAGCACAGTGAAAGGATTCCCTCACACAATCCAAACCTGCCAAATCAACTCAAGATCCATCTGTCTAGGTTGTTTCCTTAAAGCATTCAATATAATCAGTTTACAAAAAAATGTTTAAAAAAACAGAATGTGTAAAGAAAATTCCAAAAAATAGTCACCAAAATATAGTTATACATTGAAGAAACACATGATCTGTAGCAATCTATAAAGCCAGATTTACACATCCGTATTTCACAGTCTGAGTGAAAACCATTCATGGTTCCTATGACCCAAACTCAACACATTCAGATATATTCCAGGCTTTCAAGATGTTTTAGGGTTTTTTTTGCAACAAATACATGCAGTAGAGTCACCACAAGTGAACATACACTAAAGGTAGTCTATATGCAGACCACAATTGTGTGAATCTGGCCTTAACTAATAGTGAAAAGTGGCTACGAAGAGCGTCTCTCATATTGGAGGAGCCAGCAGGGGTTGTAAGGAGTTTTAACACTGATGGTATAGCCATAGGATAAGTCATTATGGTCTGATTGGTAGGGGTGAGATATCAGGTACCCCAGACGATCAGCTGTTCCTGGTGCTGGATGGAACTACTCAGTTATTGAGCTGAATCAACTGCGGGGAATTGCATATCCGCCCCCCAATCTAATTAATAGAGGACAGATGTGCAGTAGCCGGCCAAGGTCGATATTCTATTGACGCAACTAGGACATCCAGTAGCCCTATGATGGGCTGTTATTCGCAGGCTGATGTAAACACGTGGATTGGAGCTGCTGAGCTGTACCGCGTATTTACATCTGACCCCCACAGGAGCTGTTTTCAGCTCTTCAGTAGGGGGGGGTGGGTGTTGGACCCAAACCGATCTCATATTGATAACCTATCTTATGCACAGTTGTCGCGTCGGCGTCCCTGTAAGAAAACCAACTTACTCACTGCCCCGGCCAGGTTGCTTTTTTCCCCGCTGAAATGTGGCTATCCATGTGTGTGCTTGCTTTCTCTTCCTGGGAGTGTGCTTAGGGCACGCGCGCACCTGCATTCCTCTTAAAGGGCCAGTGCGCTATCTCCAGGAAATGCCTCTCAGCCCATGGCTCAGAGGCACTATGAATTTAAGGCACCCTCCTATAAGGGGATGAGCCTGCACAACGTCTTTATTTAGTTTGGCTACAAGTCTGCTAGCTAGTTGTCAGGTCCCGAGCTCCTGTCCAGTTATCCCTGTGTCCGTCACCTATACCTGTCTTTCCATACCCATCTGTCCCTGGCGTGCCCACCAAACTTGTCTATACCCACTTGCCTGTCTGCCTCAGCCATCCTGCCTGTAGCTGCCTGCACCTGTGTCTATACCTGAGTCCATCTTCTGTCCTGGGGGTCAGCTGCCAAAGTCACAGTAACTGCCCTGGGAGTGGTACCTGTGTTCTGCATTGCATTAGGCACTTAGTTAAGCTCCTCCCACTAAAGGGTAAACCCAAGTCCCCACTGTGGTCCAGTGGGTCCACTAACCCTGCTCGCTGCCCCTACACCAGCCTTGAGTGTTACAATAGGTTATCAATATGGTGTGGCCATCAGGGGCTTATCTATAGTAGGTGCAGAGGTTGCAGTTACATCCAAGCCTTGGAGCCTAAGGGGTGGTACAAAATGTCCGTTTGGCCCATATAGAAAAAGACCATTACTATTAAAGATGCTGTAATAATTGGAGTCCCAGTAGGAGGTGTCTACAAGCTTCAAGTTACACCACTGGTGACTGGACACCCCCTTTAACCAAAGTCTCGAATTAGGACAATCGATGAGTGAAAATAGTTGGAACTTCTACATCCGCACATGCCATGCCATAAAAGCTTTTAAAAAAAGTAACGCCTTATTCAGTTTTTATACACCTCAAATTATAAAATTGCCCTTAGTCTTTCATCTACCAAGCAAAATAGCGAATCCGAAACTTGACTTTCTGAAGCTCGATCACTTTAAGAGTCAATGGTCTACTCAATTTGTCATCCACGGGTCATCAAACCGTTCGCGGTGAGGTTTAAGGAGGCGATAAGGTGTTTGCCAAAAATTCCGGCTCCATAGCAAATCATTCAAATTAGCAGCCCGACACCAAAAAAAAATTAAAATAAATAAAAAGCGGGCCGCAAGATTAATTATTATCCTCCGAGACGGGCTCCTAGAATGTGACTAATGTCCCGGTTTTAGACTTTCTGGCCCGTTCTCGTTGTTTGGGTAAATAAGAATAAATATTAAGTCTTTTCAGTCAAACACACGCTCCACACAAGTCATTATAAAGTTTTACGAAATGACACAACAGTTCATTTATACCGTCCATATGAAAGCCATAAATGTGTCACCATAACCTTCGCTGCCCCAGACACAAATTCTAGTCACTCACTCGGAATATTTTATTTATTTTTTTATTATATTTTGGCACTAGGCAGAATAATCACAAAAATGATGCACCGCTACAAATATATACAAAAAGCAAACCCCCGCCTGCCCCCAAAAAAGGGTGTCCTGTCCTGCAACATCTCCCCATCACAACAACCATCTTTGTGTACGGAAATAACACTTGGACTAGTCGAAGGAAATTCATATTTACAGAGAAGGTTTGTTTTGGGAGAAAAAAAAAAAGGGAACCCAGTGGCGTCTGTCAAAAGAGCAATAAAAGGAGATCTAGGAAAAGACGACGGAGCTCTAAAGGACGGTTTGGAAAAGTGGCCAAGTATGGAGGAATTTTAGACATGCTGGGAAAATACCGCTAAAAAACCTAATACACAAAATACTTTTTTTTAAACGGCCAAATGTATAAAATTAGGTAAATTCCCCTCCAAATTTTAATACTTTTATGTAGCCTAAAAACACTTATTCTTCCCTCGAAATGATGTTTATTTTCTTAAAAGGGGTAAATCTGATTGAAAAAAAAAAAAAAAAATTACAGCAGTAAGATATACGAAAAAAAATTATAAAAATGATGTATACTCACTTGTTCTAACCCGCTTATCTTTATTTTTGGTAGTCTCCGGTATGATACGGTAGGAAGTTGTGGTGTCTCGGTCTACTGACTGCTAAGGCCTGTGATTAGCTGTAGAGGTCAGGTGGCTTTCTTGACTCCACTTATACCAAAGATTACCGAAATTAGAGCCAAGGGGTTTACAAAGGGTACATACAGTTAGGTCCAGAAATATTTGGACAGTGACACAAGTTTTGTTGTTATTTTAGCTGTTTACAAAAACATGTTCAGAAATACAATTATATATATAATATGGGCTGAAAGTGCACACTCCCAGCTGCAATATGAGAGTTTTCACATCCAAATCGGAGAAAGGGTTTAGGAATCATAGCTCTGTAATGCATAGCCTCCTCTTTTTAAAGGAACCAAAATTAATTGGACAAGGGACTCTAAGGGCTGCAATTAACTCTGAAGGCGTCTCCCTCGTTAACCTGTAATCAATGAAGTAGTTAAAAGGTCTGGGGTTGATTACAGGTGTGTGGTTTTGCATTTGGAAGCTGTTGCTATGACCAGACAACATGCGGTCTAAGGAACTCTCAATTAAGGTGAAGCAGAACATCCTGAGGCTGAAAAAAAAGAAAAAATCCATCAGAGAGATAGCAGACATGCTTGGAGTAGCAAAATCAACAGTCGGGTACATTCTGAGAAAAAAGGAATTGACTGGTGAGCTTGGGAACTCAAAAAGGCCTGGGCGTCCACGGATGACAACAGTTGTGGATGATCGCCGCATACTTTCTTTGGTGAAGAAGAACCCGTTCACAACATCAACTGAAGTCCAGAACACTCTCAGTGAAGTAGGTGTATCTGTCTCTAAGTCAACAGTAAAGAGAAGACTCCATGAAAGTAAATACAAAGGGTTCACATCTAGATGCAAACCATTCATCAATTCCAAAAATAGACAGGCCAGAGTTAAATTTGCTGAAAAACACCTCATGAAGCCAGCTCAGTTCTGGAAAAGTATTCTATGGACAGATGAGACAAAGATCAACCTGTACCAGAATGATGGGAAGAAAAAAGTTTGGAGAAGAAAGGGAACGGCACATGATCCAAGGCACACCACATCCTCTGTAAAACATGGTGGAGGCAACGTGATGACATGGGCATGCATGGCTTTCAATGGCACTGGGTCACTTGTGTTTATTGATGACATAACAGCAGACAAGAGTAGCCGGATGAATTCTGAAGTGTACCGGGATATACTTTCAGCCCAGATTCAGCCAAATGCCGCAAAGTTGATCGGACGGCGCTTCATAGTACAGATGGACAATGACCCCAAGCATACAGCCAAAGCTACCCAGGAGTTCATGAGTGCAAAAAAGTGGAACATTATGCAATGGCCAAGTCAATCACCAGATCTTAACCCAATTGAGCATGCATTTCACTTGCTCAAATCCAGACTTAAGACGGAAAGACCCACAAACAAGCAAGACCTGAAGGCTGCGGCTGTAAAGGCCTGGCAAAGCATTAAGAAGGAGGAAACCCAGCGTTTGGTGATGTCCAAGGGTTCCAGACTTAAGGAAGTGATTGCCTCCAAAAGGATTCGCAACAAAATATTGAAAATAAAAATATTTTGTTTGGGTTTGGTTTATTTGTCCAATTACTTTTGACCTCCTAAAATGTGGAGTATTTGTAAAGAAATGTGACAATTCCTACAATTTCTATCAGATATTTTTGTTCAAACCTTCAAATTAAACGTTACAATCTGCACTTGAATTCTGTTGTAGAGGTTTCATTTCAAATCCAATGTGGTGGCATGCAGAGCCCAACTCGCGAAAATTGTGTCACTGTCCAAATATTTCTGGACCTAACTGTATATAGTGGCATGTAAAAGGTGGGGGCACCCCTGGTCAAAATTACTGTTATTGTTAAGGGTTAAGAAAGTTAAAGATTAAATCATCTCTAAAAGGCATAAAGTTAAAGATGACACATATCCTTTTGTATTTTAGGCAAAAAAAAAAAAAAATAATTTTCATATTTTATATTTTAACAATTACAAAAAGGAAAATAGCCTCGATGCAAAAGATTGGGCACCCTTGCTGATTTGTGTGCTCAGGTAACTTTGACCAAGGTTTCAGACCTTAATTAGCCTGTTAGGGATATGGCTTGCTCACTATCATTGTTAGGAAAGGCTGGGTGATGCAAATTTCACAGCTTTATAAAAACCCAGCTTCCTCTAACCTTGTGCCAAAAAACAGCAGCCATAGGTTCTTCTAAGCAGCTGCCTGGCACTCTGAAAATGAAAATAATGAAGAACCACAAAGCAGGAGAAAGTTAAAAGAAGATAGCAAAGCATTTTCAAGTCTCCCTTTCCTCAGTTCGAAATGTAAGGAAGAAATGCCACAGTGGAACAGTGGAGGTCAACATAAGGTCTGGAAGACCAAGCAAAATCTCTGTGAGAGCTGCTCGTAGGATTGCTAGAGAGGGAAATCAGAACCCCTGCATGACTGCAAAAGACCTTCAGGTAGAGTTAGCAGTCTCTGGAGTTGTGGTACATTGTTCTACTGCTCAGAAACACCTGCACAAATATGGCCTTCATGGAGAAATCATCAGAAGCATCAGAAGAAAACCTCTCCTGTGTCCTCACCATAAAATTCAGCATCAGAAGTATGCAAAATAACATCTAAACAAGCGTGATGCATTTCGGAAATAAGTCCTGGGAACCAATGAGGTTAAAATAGAAGTCTTTGGCCACAATGATAAAAGATATGTGTGGAGAAAAAAAAAAAAAAAGAGCACAGAATTTCAGGGATGGAATATCTCGCCAACCATTAAGCATAGAGGTGGATCAATCATGCTTTGGGGTTGTGTAGGAGCCAATGGCACGGGGAACATTTCATGGGTAGAGGAAAGAATGGATTCAATGAAATTTCAAGAAATTCTTGGTGCAAACATAACACCATCTGTAAAAAAGCTGAAGTTGAAAAGAGGAGAAAAGAAGATGTCTTCTAAAAATGGATAATAATCCTAAACACAAGTCAAAATCCACTATGGACGACCTGAAAAGGCGCAAGCTGAAGGTTTTACAATCCCCTGTACTGAACTTTACTGAAAGCCTGTGGCTAGACCTCAAAAGAGCAGCGCACGCAAGACGAGCCAGGAATCTCACAGAACTGGAAGACGAGCCAGGAATCTCACAGAACTGGAAGACGAGCCAGGAATCTCACAGAACTGGAAGACGAGCCAGGAATCTCACAGAACTGGAAGACGAGCCAGGAATCTCACAGAACTGGAAGACGAGCCAGGAATCTCACAGAACTGGAAGACGAGCCAGGAATCTCACAGAACTGGAAGACGAGCCAGGAATCTCACAGAACTGGAGGACGAGCCAGGAATCTCACAGAACTGGAAAACGAGCCAGGAATCTCACAGAACTGGAAGACGAGCCAGGAATCTCACAGAACTGGAAGACGAGCCAGGAATCTCACAGAACTGGAAGACGAGCCAGGAATCTCACAGAACTGGAAGACGAGCCAGGAATCTCACAGAACTGGAAGACGTCTCCAAGGAAGAATGGATGAAAGTCTCTCAAACAAGAATTGAAAGACTCTGAACTGCTACAAAAATTGTTTACAAGCTGTGATACTTGCCAAAAGGGGGGGCTACCAGGTACTAACCATGCAGAGTGTCTAATCCTTTGCATCGGCCCATTTTCCTTTTGTGTTAATTTTGAAATGTAAAAGAAGAAAATATATATATTTTTGCCTAAAATACAGAGGAAATGTGTCATCTTTAACTTTATGCCTTTTAGAGATCATTTTATCTTCTACTTGCTTAACTGTTCACAATAACAGTAATTTCGACCAGGGGTGCCCAAACTTTTATATGCCACTGTACAACTTTATCCATCCCTTGCTGTGTAATTTTTTTTTATTACCCCCTAACGACAATGTAAAGAGACTGACTATTATCATTGTAACTTTATTTAATGGGAATCTGTCAGCAGGTTTTTGCTACGTCATCTGAGAGCAGCATGTTGTAGGCAAAGAGATTCTGAAACTAACAATGTTTAACTTAGATCACTATGTGCAGCTGTTTCTGACTTTAATAATTGAGTTAACCCATTACTTGCCAAATTAGAAGTTTTCCTTTTTTTATTAAATGACAGATTTTTAATGAAAAAAAATTAAAAATGAAAATGAAATTTAAGCCAAATTAATGAATTTAATGAATTATTTAAATGAATTAATGATTAATTAATTTAATTTAATGAATTTAAAGCAAAAGATTACGTGTCCCAAAAAAGGACATTGGTAGATAATAGGTTAATCAGAGCTGGGAGCTTCTACAGGAAGTAGGGGGTGGGACCTGCCTCTTCTACAGGAAGTAAGGGGTGGGACCTGCCCCCCTACAGGAAGTAGGAGGCGGGACCATGCCCCTCTACAGGAAGTAGGAGGCGGGACCATGCCCCTCTACAGGAAGTAGGTGGGACTGTCGCGGGCGGAGGAGGGGACGCTGCGCTCACCCACTGCTCGGGTCCGGCTGCTGCTGCTGCTCGCTCGGTGGCTCGAGCGGTGGGCCGGATCCCGGGGACTCGAGCGGCGCTCCTCGCCCGTGAGTGAATGGGGGGGGTGGTTTGGTTTAGGGATATTGTCCGTGACGCCACCCACGGTTGTGGTGAGGTTGTGACACCACCGCTGCTCTGGACGGGGATTCCGGGAGCGATGACAGGGAGCAGCTTGGATGTTGGTTCTCCCCTCCGTGAGTAGGGGGGTTGGTTGTCCCGGGGCCCGGTGATCGAGGGATGGCAGGCGGGCTAAGGGGCCTGGTGAGGTGCAGGGTCGCGGGGGCAGCGCTGTGCCGCACGGCACGGTGGTACTCACTCAGCCAATGATGAATGCAAAGTCTCCGGTAAAACAAACGGCTGGATGGACGGGTCCCACAGACGGCTGCGGTAGCTCTCCTGGTAGGTTGGTGGTGACTGCCTTTCCCTGCACCTGTGTTGTGTTCACGGTTCCAATGGCTTCCCACCGGTAACCCGCTCCCCAGCTTGGATGGATGCTGAGGGAGCCCCTTTTGCCCGCAGGCTCTGGCCCTGGGAACTGTAGCCTTGGCGGTGACTGTATTTCCCTTCACGGTTTGAGCTGTTGCCTTCAATCGGGTCTTGACTGCTGGGAAACCCCGGAGGTTCCCTTCGCTAACAGATTTGACCAGTTTTATGGCGACTCCTAGCCTGGTCGGGGTCCGTAAGCCCTGCCGAATGGTACTGGCTTCTCTTCGCACCCCGATCCGGTACCGGCGGGCCACCGCCCGTCCCCGGTCCTTACGGTTCACTTCAACCAGTCTCTCCTGCAGACGGTCACCACCGTTTGCCAACCTTGCTGTATGTGCCCGGGCCACGCACCCGGACACGGTCAGTCTCCTCTACTACCACTCCACTCTCAAAACTCAACTGTTCTCCCTTCCTTTTCCCGCCTCCAGGACTGTGAACTCCTCGGTGGGCGGGGCCAACCGCCTGGCTCACCCCCTGGTGTGGACATCAGCCAGTGGAGGGAGGCAACAAGGATTTGTGTTTGACTTAGATGTGTTTAGCCGGGGTGTGGGGTGTGTTGTTGTAGTACCTGTGACGTCCTGGCTTGTCCAGGGCGCCACAGGACAATGCCCCGCTACAGGAAGTAGGCGGCGGGACTCTGCCCCCCAACAGGAAGTAGGTGGCGGGACCCTGCCCCCTACAGGAAGTAAGGGGGACCCTGCCCCATACAGGAAGTAGGGGGCGGTACCCTGTCCCTCTACAGGAAGTAGGAGGCGGGACCATGCCCCTCTATAGGAAGTGGGACAATGCCCCTCTATAGGAAGTAGGAGGTGGGACAATGCCCCTCTACAGGAAGTAGGAGACGGGACCTGACCCTACTACAGGAAGTAAGGGGACGGGACCCTGCCACTTCTACAGGAAGTAGGCAGCGGGACCCTGCCCCGCCTACAGGAAGTAGGCGGCGGGACCCTGCCCCCTTACAGGAAGTAGGAGGTGGGACCCTTCCCCCTATAGGAAGTAGGAGGCAAGACCCTGCCCCCTACAGGAAGTAAGGGGGACCCTGCCCCTCTACAAGGAGTAGGGGACGACACCCTGCATCTCTACAGGAAGTAGGAAACGGGACCATGCCCCTCTATAAGAAGTAGGGATGGGACCATGCTCCTCTACAGGAAGTAGGGGTGGGACCATGCTTCTCTATAGGCAGGAGGGATCAGGAAGTAGGCTCGGGACCATGCTCCTCTACAGCAAGTAGGGTAGGGACCATGCTTTTTATCTCCCATCTGTAAAAGAGACAAACTAACCAGAAACAAGAGAAGAAGGTTCTCAGCTCAGGGTTGGCAAGCTAGGGCAAAGGAAGCTCCAGCATCTCAAATGCTGTCAGAATACTGATGAAAAAGAGCCACCCACGTAAAAGAGTTGATGGCAAGAAACAGAGCTTGAGTAACGGGACAGTTCCTGTCCACATTAGAGCGATTGGTGCACCAAAAGCAGTTTTAACTTGTAGGTGATGTGGGCAGTTTTTCTGTGAAAGGACAGTTACGCTCTTGTCATTTTAGGAGTTCATAGTTAATTCTCTAAAGGTGCAGACAAGACTACGTTTGTAAAGGAGGGGTAAGGCCAATGACACATAAAAAAAACAACAAATAGTCAAACAATCCATAAAATATAAAAAGACATAAGCATATAAAAAGGTGAAACAATGAACTTACCCAGGCAATTGTGTCCATCATGTGCCAACATAAATCCATCATAGCACGTACATCTATAATTCCCCGGTATATTAATACATTCATGAACGCATCCACCATTGTAGTCATTATCACATTCATCAATATCTGGAAGGGAAAAAAATGACATTTTGGTTAGTTCAACCTTTTTAGTTTAACTTACCTCCCTCAATTGGCCTTGCTCCACTGATTCTAGAACAGTTTTTCTTTTCTTCTGTGCCCCTCCGTTCAAAAGTTACGTCCCTGGGTAAAAATAGTGGGTGCGGCCATATTTTGATTGGCCAACATCAGAGAAAAAGCAACACCCACAGAGAAGTTTTACGGTACACGCCCAGGTAGGAAGGGGAATGTTTGCACCATTATTACCAAGGAGCATAACTTTGGAACGGAGGGCTAAAAAAGAAAAAGAAAAACTGTTCCAGAACCCATGGGAACAGCATCAATCAAAAGCAGTAATCAGATTTAAAAGAAAAATCCAGTGAAAAGTACCCTTTAATCCAAAAATTGCAACAAAAAATACTAAAAAGCTTTCTATTACATGTTCCCTAGACTTTTTCTCAAATTATATATAAATCAGATGTATATAAAATCATACACCCTGGCAAATCCTTTGCATACAATGTACACTGACTGGCATGTCATGCTCTGTCCATGGTACTGACAGAAAAGAGGGTATTATGGAGCCAAAACAATTTACGAAATTTGGCTTGGAATAAAAAAAAGTATAGGTGTAAATTATAATCCAACCTCAGACAGGATTGGATGAAATTATCACAATTTAGACCTTCAGGGAGTTCCCCCCCCATCCTTTAAAAAGGTATTTTTTACCCCTTGTAACAATTTCAATATTCAAAAAACGTTCATCAGGGTGTACTGAATATTTGAGATTTTTTTTTTACAGTTAAATACTATACATTTTTAGTTCTTGCTATGGTTAATCAAGGTCTGTGTGTCATGGTCGTCTCCCTGCTGTTTGGAAACCAATGCCTGCCTTCGGACTTGAGTCTCGGATCTCCATCTTGACGCCTCCTTTATTTTGGCATCTCATGGGTTAAGTTCAGTTTTGTTGCCAGTAGCTCTGAGCAGGGCAGGTCAGCTGTTGTTGCTTTGGACCAACGCCCATTTAGGATAAATACTGGAGCTTTCCCAGCAGTCTATGCTGCTGTTAGAATAATTTCTACTCTGGCTAGTTTGGTGGAAGGATCTGCTGAGGTTTTCTCCTGTGTTCATCCACCTGCTACTATTGAATCCATCTGCTACGGTAGAGTTTGGTGTTTTGTATCCTTCTGTTTATCCCCCCATCTGTCTTACCTTTCCCTCCGTGTTTATTAGTTGAGTGGTGAGCCTAGTGTACTCGTCAGCCTACTCACTAGCCAGGTTGAGTTTAGGGCCAGCTCAGGGACCCAATATTCTGCTCGTTGACAGGTTGAAAGAACCTGTATAGGGACAATAGGGGGCTCAGGAGTCACCGTGAAGTGAGTGCAAGATGTGCCCCCTCAACCCTCTCCTTAGGCGGCAGGGACCTCTTTTGTATTGTAACCCCAGTGTTTCCCCATTTTTGTGGTGTTTCTGGTAGTACGTCACATGCCCGTTGGTCTGATCGCGTGTGTTACGCATTATATACAGACATATTCTACTCCGTGCATGACACTATGTGTATCGATTTTGCTTGTGAGACCATCAAGTGGGTGAACGGAGACTTATAAGCCAGGCAATGCTTCATGGGGAAATGAGATTAGCGGTAAAATCCATACAATTTACACAAACCTATTTATCTTCATTTTTATTTTGAATGGGGTAAAAGTTGGCAAAAATAAAAAAATAAATAAAAATTATAGTTAAAATGTTATGCTGCAACATTTCCCATAAAGGAACAGCGCCACCTAGATGCCATTAAATCATGAATTGATCAAAGGTGCTAATTAATCCTCATAAAATGTTTAACGCTATCGATTTTCCTTCATTTTTGAGAAGTAATTTCACTTTTATTGCCCTTAGAACTGGCAAGATATATACTGTTATCTAATCTCTTCATCTTCGAAAATAAAAACATAGAACACGAGGTAAAAGGTAATAAATAAAGGGCGTGTATGACTCAATGGTCTGGTGCCAAACATGTCTGGAACCCAGAAGGCATAAATGAAAAAAAGTATTTTTTTTTTGCAAAATTTAAGGAAAAAAAAATTCAGGTAATGATCAGCTTACAGCCGGGGTGTACATAATTAATTTCCCATGTGGCCCATGAAGAGAAGCCACCAGTTGTGTTTCATTCCACTAATGGGAAAGACCAGGATTGGTGTCTCTCTCCACAAATGCCTTAAAAGCTACTGGGGTATCAGTGGTCCCAATGCTTCGGAAACAAGGTACGGGGCAGAGTCCTGGGTAGGGGTGAGCTGACCTTTTCGGAATTGGCGTAAAATGCATAAAATTATATAAATGGTGTTCAGAGGTAAAGTCTAATCTCAGCCCAAATCCATCATAAGTATAGGACACGGGTTCCCAACCGGAGGCTTTCTGATGTGTGGTTAGAGATGAGACAAGGATCGGATCGGTTCGGGATCGCCAAACCCGCCTGAAATCGCAGATCAGATTTGCGATCCTAGTTGAACCCATTGAGTTCAATGGGAGGCAAAAATGATGTGTTGTAAAAATGGTGTAGGGTGGCTGCAAAAGAAAGATAATAAAAATGGGTTAAAGCAGGACATACTTACCGAGTCTCCCCGCAGCTGTACTTCCAGGACCGCTCATTATCCCTCATACATATTCACTGCTTTCCCCACCCACTGGCATTTCTGATTGGCTGCAGCCAGACCCGCCCCCAGACAGTGTCTGTGAATGGTTGGAATCACAGACCCTGACTTGGGTTCTGTTATATTGGGAGTGTAAAATAAATAAATTGGTGTAGGGTCTGTGACGGGGTATGGGACAGAGCAGGCATGGACACCAGGAAAAATCCAACAAGTATATTTATTGAGGCAGGGAGCATAGAACATCCAATATCAATAGTGTTCTTTAGAGTCCACAATGAGTCCTTAAAGTTCCGGGAGCGCCACCCGGCAATCTGACGCCAGAGAACACTTAGAAGTAATCCTTGAAATAAGTCAATGGATCCAACAGATGAGGGACACAACCCAATCCCACGTGACAGCTTCCGTAAATGCACACATGGGTGCCAGGGTCTTCCCTCAGCAAAGATTCCAGCTGCTCGAACCTCAGCCCACACCCAACTGACTGATCCACCATCAGTCTGTTCTGCAGTGCCTGTGGATCCACCCCTGGAGGGGGAAGGGTTCACACCCACTTTTGAGTATGTGGCTATATATGGAGAAGTCTCCAGAAGCTCATGGCTCCATTGTCTC